>NC_071115.1:0-162500 GCF_024256425.1 Clarias gariepinus
GAGTTGCAGGCCCGTGCACCACGTGGGTCTCTGGGTTTACGCCAGAGCTACGTCTTTTTACCCTAACCTAACCGGCCAGTGCCGCCCTCGGTCACCTTGTCTCCGGCCACCTCCACGGTTGATCTTAACCTGGTGGGCAGAGGTTAAAAAAGTCTAACTGTTAACCTCCTTTTATATACAACATGCATAAAATAACAATTACCTTCTGTATTAACTAATATTCATTTAAATGCAATCTAGACACCCACTCAGGCACCCTAGTAATTGGGGGCAACAGTATCGAAGCTCATACATGAGCACGTACTGTAATGTTTGGACCGAAAGGCACAGGAGATCCATTGCTTAGGACGACCGAAAATAAAGGCTCGTAGGCGGCGGCACGCTAAGAGATATGGGGGGAAGCTGTCGGAGGCGTAAGTGCATTGCCACACAAGGGGTCGTTGGGCATGCGTCTAGAGCACGATCTGGAATAGCCAGGATCTAGATTAGGGGTCAAGGCACCCTCAAGGACCAAAAGGAGGGCTGAGGCCTAAAACGACCCAATACTTCATGTCACCCTCGGAGGTTTGGGCCACCCCGAGACGGAGGGCACTCTTTAGCTTAGGCTCAGACTGCGTGTCCTGACTCTGGTTTATGCTGTCCTCGAGCAACCTTCTGTTGATCGCTGTCTGCCTCACGACGCCCTAAGATAGGCGTCTGCTGGTCCAAGCTTGCTTCTTTCAGAGCGTTACAGCTCAGGCAAGAATGATAGAATATGCGTCGTAGGTTATTAGGCCTTAAAACCATTTACAATATTTGATTTAATTCATTCACTAAATAGGTCAAACATCGCTCACTAGGATATTAGGGAGATTGCAACTGTGATCCACCCTGATACAAAATGTTTTGGCTGAAACTTTGGCCCAAACCACTAATTAGAGACGTTTATTATATAATTTAACTTAAAACAGTAAATTTTTACATTAGAAGCGATAAAATTCTAATTATTAGGTACACTGCGTCATAGTATATCAGACTTTGCTCCTAAAATAACTACAAAGTCTGATTGAGGATGATTGCAACTGTGATCCATCCTTATACAAAATGTTTGGACTGCAACTGTGGCCCAAATATTAATTTAGAGACATTTATTAGATATTTTAAACTATAAGATTTTAGTTTTTCATCTTATTGGCGTTCCGTGTATTAGAGATTTTTTATCCTATTGGCGTTCCACAACCGACTGCGGCCCAAAGCATCATGGGCAACTTAAATCTGGAGTGCATTTTAAGAAATAACTCCTAAACTACAAAAGATAGAGTCGTGCCGTTTTTTGCGACGTGATGTTTAAGACACACTGAATGTAAACAATAAATAACTGAATAATACAATAAAAATTTAAAATCTACCATCAGTGTGAAAAATAAGCCTACTAAGGACCTGGGTTGGCCTCCCACTAAGACTTAACTTGGCTGGGGATTTTACTGTCGTTTGGATAAGATTTTCCTCAGAAGAACTACCCATTAGAAGTCTTCTGACCCGATCTGGGGTCACCTGCTGGGAGCCTGAGGTTGCAACACTCTGTCCAATTGGTTCCGGAAACCTTGCGGTGCTAACACAAGGGCCATTGGCAGAGAGGTGAGTCTTGGTTATCTACCAGTCTTCACTGTATTGAGCATAGAAAGAGGGTTATGACTGTATTAGAAAAAATGTTAGTTAATTTAAACCTTAGCTCTACAGTCTTAAATTACATCAGTATTATAAATAGGACTTTAAAAAGGGTTTATTTGCTTAAATTAATATTTTAAACAAATAAGTAATATTTTAGAGCGATTGTAGGATGGTTCAGGTGGTATTAATATAATTTCAATAAATTCAAACCTTAGTTCTATAGACTTCAATAACATCAGTATTATAAATAGGACTTTAAAAAGGTTTATTTAATTAATTTAAATGTTTAATCAATCAATAGATAATACTTTAGAGTGTGTGTATCTCAGATTTACTAGGATTTTTTCAATAAATTTAAACCTTAGCTCTATAGGCTTTAATTACAACCACTATTATAAATAGGACTTTAAAAGGGTCATTTGTTTGAATTAATATTCTAAACTAATAAATAAATAAACATAAATTACTCATTCAATTGGCTATGGGACACGAGCCGGGGACTGATCCACCTACGGCGGGCCGCCATGGAGGAGGGTGTATAGTAATTGAAGGCCGAAACACCCTGTGATTCTATGGTTTACTACTGATGACGTGTCTCACAATTTAGGATATCGTTGGGTTAAAGGGAATTTTAATCTTAGCTCACACCCTTAACCTTAAATAGGATTTATTACGTCTCTTATCCCTGAACTCAAAATATGACCGTTAGTTTTAACCTCTTAACCTAAAATTTTAAACCTAAACATAACCGTTAGTTTTAACCTCTTATCCTAAAATTTTAAACCTAAACATAACCGTTAGTTTTAACCTCTTATCCTAAAATTTTAAACCTAAACATAACCGTTAGTTTTTAATTTCAAGTTTTAGAACCCTAGATCAGCACAACCCTATGTTTTTATAACCCTAGGTGTATTTGACCTCAAACCATTCTACGGGCACTATCCCTTAAGACTTATTTTACCCTATCTGGGGTAGGAGTGCTCGGTAATTAATTTCTCCCCCAGCCTAGCCCAAAACACGATCGTTAGCCTACTTCAATCTATCAGGCGCCATATCCGTCGATCGTTTGTATGGAGAGCGCTGGAGATGAGGCCTGAGTTGCAGGCCCGTGCACCACGTGGGTCTCTGGGTTTACGCCAGAGCTACGTCTTTTTACCCTACCCTAACCGGCCAGTGCCGCCCTCGGTCACCTTGTCTCCGGCCACCTCCACGGTTGATCTTAACCTGGTGGGCAGAGGTTAAAAAAGTCTAACTGTTAACCTCCTTTTATATACAACATGCATAAAATAACAATTACCTTCTGTATTAACTAATATTCATTTAAATGCAATCTAGACACCCACTCAGGCACCCTAGTAATTGGGGCAACAGTATCGAAGCTCATACATGAGCACGTACTGTAATGTTTGGACCGAAAGGCACAGGAGATCCATTGCTTAGGACGACCGAAAATAAAGGCTCGTAGGCGGCGGCACGCTAAGAGATATGGGGGGAAGCTGTCGGAGGCGTAAGTGCATTGCCACACAAGGGGTCGTTGGGCATGCGTCTAGAGCACGATCTGGAATAGCCAGGATCTAGATTAGGGGTCAAGGCACCCTCAAGGACCAAAAGGAGGGCTGAGGCCTAAAACGACCCAATACTTCATGTCACCCTCGGAGGTTTGGGCCACCCCGAGACGGAGGGCACTCTTTAGCTTAGGCTCAGACTGCGTGTCCTGACTCTGGTTTATGCTGTCCTCGAGCAACCTTCTGTTGATCGCTGTCTGCCTCACGACGCCCTAAGATAGGCGTCTGCTGGTCCAAGCTTGCTTCTTTCAGAGCGTTACAGCTCAGGCAAGAATGATAGAATATGCGTCGTAGGTTATTAGGCCTTAAAACCATTTACAATATTTGATTTAATTCATTCACTAAATAGGTCAAACATCGCTCACTAGGATATTAGGGAGATTGCAACTGTGATCCACCCTGATACAAAATGTTTTGGCTGAAACTTTGGCCCAAACCACTAATTAGAGACGTTTATTATATAATTTAACTTAAAACAGTAAATTTTTACATTAGAAGCGATAAAATTCTAATTATTAGGTACACTGCGTCATAGTATATCAGACTTTGCTCCTAAAATAACTACAAAGTCTGATTCATTTATTATAAAATAGGTTAAAGATTGATAATTAGATTTATGAGGATGATTGCAACTGTGATCCATCCTTATACAAAATGTTTGGACTGCAACTGTGGCCCAAATATTAATTTAGAGACATTTATTAGATATTTTAAACTATAAGATTTAGTTTTTCATCTTATTGGCGTTCCGTGTATTAGAGATTTTTTATCCTATTGGCGTTCCACAACCGACTGCGGCCCAAAGCATCATGGGCAACTTAAATCTGGAGTGCATTTTAAGAAATAACTCCTAAACTACAAAAGATAGAGTCGTGCCGTTTTTTGCGACGTGATGTTTAAGACACACTGAATGTAAACAATAAATAACTGAATAATACAATAAAAATTTAAAATCTACCATCAGTGTGAAAAATAAGCCTACTAAGGACCTGGGTTGGCCTCCCACTAAGACTTAACTTGGCTGGGGATTTTACTGTCGTTTGGATAAGATTTTCCTCAGAAGAACTACCCATTAGAAGTCTTCTGACCCGATCTGGGGTCACCTGCTGGGAGCCTGAGGTTGCAACACTCTGTCCAATTGGTTCCGGAAACCTTGCGGTGCTAACACAAGGGCCATTGGCAGAGAGGTGAGTCTTGGTTATCTACCAGTCTTCACTGTATTGAGCATAGAAAGAGGGTTATGACTGTATTAGAAAAAATGTTAGTTAATTTAAACCTTAGCTCTACAGTCTTAAATTACATCAGTATTATAAATAGGACTTTAAAAAGGGTTTATTTGCTTAAATTAATATTTTAAACAAATAAGTAATATTTTAGAGCGATTGTAGGATGGTTCAGGTGGTATTAATATAATTTCAATAAATTCAAACCTTAGTTCTATAGACTTCAATAACATCAGTATTATAAATAGGACTTTAAAAAGGTTTATTTAATTAATTTAAATGTTTAATCAATCAATAGATAATACTTTAGAGTGTGTGTATCTCAGATTTACTAGGATTTTTTCAATAAATTTAAACCTTAGCTCTATAGGCTTTAATTACAACCACTATTATAAATAGGACTTTAAAAGGGTCATTTGTTTGAATTAATATTCTAAACTAATAAATAAATAAACATAAATTACTCATTCAATTGGCTATGGGACACGAGCCGGGGACTGATCCACCTACGGCGGGCCGCCATGGAGGAGGGTGTATAGTAATTGAAGGCCGAAACACCCTGTGATTCTATGGTTTACTACTGATGACGTGTCTCACAATTTAGGATATCGTTGGGTTAAAGGGAATTTTAATCTTAGCTCACACCCTTAACCTTAAATAGGATTTATTACGTCTCTTATCCCTGAACTCAAAATATGACCGTTAGTTTTAACCTCTTAACCTAAAATTTTAAACCTAAACATAACCGTTAGTTTTAACCTCTTATCCTAAAATTTTAAACCTAAACATAACGTTAGTTTTAACCTCTTATCCTAAAATTTTAAACCTAAACATAACCGTTAGTTTTTAATTTCAAGTTTTAGAACCCTAGATCAGCACAACCCTATGTTTTTATAACCCTAGGTGTATTTGACCTCAAACCATTCTACGGGCACTATCCCTTAAGACTTATTTTACCCTATCTGGGGTAGGAGTGCTCGGTAATTAATTTCTCCCCAGCCTAGCCCAAAACACGATCGTTAGCCTACTTCAATCTATCAGGCGCCATATCCGTCGATCGTTTGTATGGAGAGCGCTGGAGATGAGGCCTGAGTTGCAGGCCCGTGCACCACGTGGGTCTCTGGGTTTACGCCAGAGCTACGTCTTTTTACCCTAACCTAACCGGCCAGTGCCGCCCTCGGTCACCTTGTCTCCGGCCACCTCCACGGTTGATCTTAACCTGGTGGGCAGAGGTTAAAAAAGTCTAACTGTTAACCTCCTTTTATATACAACATGCATAAAATAACAATTACCTTCTGTATTAACTAATATTCATTTAAATGCAATCTAGACACCCACTCAGGCACCCTAGTAATTGGGGGCAACAGTATCGAAGCTCATACATGAGCACGTACTGTAATGTTTGGACCGAAAGGCACAGGAGATCCATTGCTTAGGACGACCGAAAATAAAGGCTCGTAGGCGGCGGCACGCTAAGAGATATGGGGGGAAGCTGTCGGAGGCGTAAGTGCATTGCCACACAAGGGGTCGTTGGGCATGCGTCTAGAGCACGATCTGGAATAGCCAGGATCTAGATTAGGGGTCAAGGCACCCTCAAGGACCAAAAGGAGGGCTGAGGCCTAAAACGACCCAATACTTCATGTCACCCTCGGAGGTTTGGGCCACCCCGAGACGGAGGGCACTCTTTAGCTTAGGCTCAGACTGCGTGTCCTGACTCTGGTTTATGCTGTCCTCGAGCAACCTTCTGTTGATCGCTGTCTGCCTCACGACGCCCTAAGATAGGCGTCTGCTGGTCCAAGCTTGCTTCTTTCAGAGCGTTACAGCTCAGGCAAGAATGATAGAATATGCGTCGTAGGTTATTAGGCCTTAAACCATTTACAATATTTGATTTAATTCATTCACTAAATAGGTCAAACATCGCTCACTAGGATATTAGGGAGATTGCAACTGTGATCCACCCTGATACAAAATGTTTTGGCTGAAACTTTGGCCCAAACCACTAATTAGAGACGTTTATTATATAATTTAACTTAAAACAGTAAATTTTTACATTAGAAGCGATAAATTCTAATTATTAGGTACACTGCGTCATAGTATATCAGACTTTGCTCCTAAAATAACTACAAAGTCTGATTCATTTATTATAAAATAGGTTAAAGATTGATAATTAGATTTATGAGGATGATTGCAACTGTGATCCATCCTTATACAAAATGTTTGGACTGCAACTGTGGCCCAAATATTAATTTAGAGACATTTATTAGATATTTTAAACTATAAGATTTTTAGTTTTTCATCTTATTGGCGTTCCGTGTATTAGAGATTTTTTATCCTATTGGCGTTCCACAACCGACTGCGGCCCAAAGCATCATGGGCAACTTAAATCTGGAGTGCATTTTAAGAAATAACTCCTAAACTACAAAAGATAGAGTCGTGCCGTTTTTTTCGACGTGATGTTTAAGACACACTGAATGTAAACAATAAATAACTGAATAATACAATAAAAATTTAAAATCTACCATCAGTGTGAAAAATAAGCCTACTAAGGACCTGGGTTGGCCTCCCACTAAGACTTAACTTGGCTGGGGATTTTACTGTCGTTTGGATAAGATTTTCCTCAGAAGAACTACCCATTAGAAGTCTTCTGACCCGATCTGGGGTCACCTGCTGGGAGCCTGAGGTTGCAACACTCTGTCCAATTGGTTCCGGAAACCTTGCGGTGCTAACACAAGGGCCATTGGCAGAGAGGTGAGTCTTGGTTATCTACCAGTCTTCACTGTATTGAGCATAGAAAGAGGGTTATGACTGTATTAGAAAAAATGTTAGTTAATTTAAACCTTAGCTCTACAGTCTTAAATTACATCAGTATTATAAATAGGACTTTAAAAAGGGTTTATTTGCTTAAATAATATTTTAAACAAATAAGTAATATTTTAGAGCGATTGTAGGATGGTTCAGGTGGTATTAATATAATTTCAATAAATTCAAACCTTAGTTCTATAGACTTCAATAACATCAGTATTATAAATAGGACTTTAAAAAGGTTTATTTAATTAATTTAAATGTTTAATCAATCAATAGATAATACTTTTAGAGTGTGTGTATCTCAGATTTACTAGGATTTTTTCAATAAATTTAAACCTTAGCTCTATAGGCTTTAATTACAACCACTATTATAAATAGGACTTTAAAAGGGTCATTTGTTTGAATTAATATTCTAAACTAATAAATAAATAAACATAAATTACTCATTCAATTGGCTATGGGACACGAGCCGGGGACTGATCCACCTACGGCGGGCCGCCATGGAGGAGGGTGTATAGTAATTGAAGGCCGAAACACCCTGTGATTCTATGGTTTACTACTGATGACGTGTCTCACAATTTAGGATATCGTTGGGTTAAAGGGAATTTTAATCTTAGCTCACACCCTTAACCTTAAATAGGATTTATTACGTCTCTTATCCCTGAACTCAAAATATGACCGTTAGTTTTAACCTCTTAACCTAAAATTTTAAACCTAAACATAACCGTTAGTTTTAACCTCTTATCCTAAAATTTTAAACCTAAACATAACCGTTAGTTTTAACCTCTTATCCTAAAATTTTAAACCTAAACATAACCGTTAGTTTTTAATTTCAAGTTTTAGAACCCTAGATCAGCACAACCCTATGTTTTTATAACCCTAGGTGTATTTGACCTCAAACCATTCTACGGGCACTATCCCTTAAGACTTATTTTACCCTATCTGGGGTAGGAGTGCTCGGTAATTAATTTCTCCCCAGCCTAGCCCAAAACACGATCGTTAGCCTACTTCAATCTATCAGGCGCCATATCCGTCGATCGTTTGTATGGAGAGCGCTGGAGATGAGGCCTGAGTTGCAGGCCCGTGCACCACGTGGGTCTCTGGGTTTACGCCAGAGCTACGTCTTTTTACCCTAACCTAACCGGCCAGTGCCGCCCTCGGTCACCTTGTCTCCGGCCACCTCCACGGTTGATCTTAACCTGGTGGGCAGAGGTTAAAAAAGTCTAACTGTTAACCTCCTTTTATATACAACATGCATAAAATAACAATTACCTTCTGTATTAACTAATATTCATTTAAATGCAATCTAGACACCCACTCAGGCACCCTAGTAATTGGGGGCAACAGTATCGAAGCTCATACATGAGCACGTACTGTAATGTTTGGACCGAAAGGCACAGGAGATCCATTGCTTAGGACGACCGAAAATAAAGGCTCGTAGGCGGCGGCACGCTAAGAGATATGGGGGGAAGCTGTCGGAGGCGTAAGTGCATTGCCACACAAGGGGTCGTTGGGCATGCGTCTAGAGCACGATCTGGAATAGCCAGGATCTAGATTAGGGGTCAAGGCACCCTCAAGGACCAAAAGGAGGGCTGAGGCCTAAAACGACCCAATACTTCATGTCACCCTCGGAGGTTTGGGCCACCCCGAGACGGAGGGCACTCTTTAGCTTAGGCTCAGACTGCGTGTCCTGACTCTGGTTTATGCTGTCCTCGAGCAACCTTCTGTTGATCGCTGTCTGCCTCACGACGCCCTAAGATAGGCGTCTGCTGGTCCAAGCTTGCTTCTTTCAGAGCGTTACAGCTCAGGCAAGAATGATAGAATATGCGTCGTAGGTTATTAGGCCTTAAAACCATTTACAATATTTGATTTAATTCATTCACTAAATAGGTCAAACATCGCTCACTAGGATATTAGGGAGATTGCAACTGTGATCGATCCATCCTTATACAAAATGTTTGGACTGCAACTTTGGCCCAAACCACTAATTAGAGACGTTTATTATATAATTTAACTTAAAACAGTAAATTTTTACATTAGAAGCGATAAAATTCTAATTATTAGGTACACTGCGTCATAGTATATCAGACTTTGCTCCTAAAATAACTACAAAGTCTGATTCATTTATTATAAAATAGGTTAAAGATTGATAATTAGATTTATGAGGATGATTGCAACTGTGATCCATCCTTATACAAAATGTTTGGACTGCAACTGTGCCCAAATATTAATTTAGAGACATTTATTAGATATTTTAAACTATAAGATTTTAGTTTTTCATCTTATTGGCGTTCCGTGTATTAGAGATTTTTTATCCTATTGGCGTTCCACAACCGACTGCGGCCCAAAGCATCATGGGCAACTTAAATCTGGAGTGCATTTTAAGAAATAACTCCTAAACTACAAAAGATAGAGTCGTGCCGTTTTTTGCGACGTGATGTTTAAGACACACTGAATGTAAACAATAAATAACTGAATAATACAATAAAAATTTAAAATCTACCATCAGTGTGAAAAATAAGCCTACTAAGGACCTGGGTTGGCCTCCCACTAAGACTTAACTTGGCTGGGGATTTTACTGTCGTTTGGATAAGATTTTCCTCAGAAGAACTACCATTAGAAGTCTTCTGACCCGATCTGGGGTCACCTGCTGGGAGCCTGAGGTTGCAACACTCTGTCCAATTGGTTCCGGAAACCTTGCGGTGCTAACACAAGGGCCATTGGCAGAGAGGTGAGTCTTGGTTATCTACCAGTCTTCACTGTATTGAGCATAGAAAGAGGGTTATGACTGTATTAGAAAAAATGTTAGTTAATTTAAACCTTAGCTCTACAGTCTTAAATTACATCAGTATTATAAATAGGACTTTAAAAAGGGTTTATTTGCTTAAATTAATATTTTAAACAAATAAGTAATATTTTAGAGCGATTGTAGGATGGTTCAGGTGGTATTAATATAATTTCAATAAATTCAAACCTTAGTTCTATAGACTTCAATAACATCAGTATTATAAATAGGACTTTAAAAAGGTTTATTTAATTAATTTAAATGTTTAATCAATCAATAGATAATACTTTAGAGTGTGTGTATCTCAGATTTACTAGGATTTTTTCAATAAATTTAAACCTTAGCTCTATAGGCTTTAATTACAACCACTATTATAAATAGGACTTTAAAAGGGTCATTTGTTTGAATTAATATTCTAAACTAATAAATAAATAAACATAAATTACTCATTCAATTGGCTATGGGACACGAGCCGGGGACTGATCCACCTACGGCGGGCCGCCATGGAGGAGGGTGTATAGTAATTGAAGGCCGAAACACCCTGTGATTCTATGGTTTACTACTGATGACGTGTCTCACAATTTAGGATATCGTTGGGTTAAAGGGAATTTTAATCTTAGCTCACACCCTTAACCTTAAATAGGATTTATTACGTCTCTTATCCCTGAACTCAAAATATGACCGTTAGTTTTAACCTCTTAACCTAAAATTTTAAACCTAAACATAACCGTTAGTTTTAACCTCTTATCCTAAAATTTTAAACCTAAACATAACCGTTAGTTTTAACCTCTTATCCTAAAATTTTAAACCTAAACATAACCGTTAGTTTTTAATTTCAAGTTTTAGAACCCTAGATCAGCACAACCCTATGTTTTTATAACCCTAGGTGTATTTGACCTCAAACCATTCTACGGGCACTATCCCTTAAGACTTATTTTACCCTATCTGGGGTAGGAGTGCTCGGTAATTAATTTCTCCCCAGCCTAGCCCAAAACACGATCGTTAGCCTACTTCAATCTATCAGGCGCCATATCCGTCGATCGTTTGTATGGAGAGCGCTGGAGATGAGGCCTGAGTTGCAGGCCCGTGCACCACGTGGGTCTCTGGGTTTACGCCAGAGCTACGTCTTTTTACCCTAACCTAACCGGCCAGTGCCGCCCTCGGTCACCTTGTCTCCGGCCACCTCCACGGTTGATCTTAACCTGGTGGGCAGAGGTTAAAAAAGTCTAACTGTTAACCTCCTTTTATATACAACATGCATAAAATAACAATTATCCTTCTGTATTAACTAATATTCATTTAATGCAATCTAGACACCCACTCAGGCACCCTAGTAATTGGGGCAACAGTATCGAAGCTCATACATGAGCACGTACTGTAATGTTTGGACCGAAAGGCACAGGAGATCCATTGCTTAGGACGACCGAAAATAAAGGCTCGTAGGCGGCGGCACGCTAAGAGATATGGGGGGAAGCTGTCGGAGGCGTAAGTGCATTGCCACACAAGGGGTCGTTGGGCATGCGTCTAGAGCACGATCTGGAATAGCCAGGATCTAGATTAGGGGTCAAGGCACCCTCAAGGACCAAAAGGAGGGCTGAGGCCTAAAACGACCCAATACTTCATGTCACCCTCGGAGGTTTGGGCCACCCCGAGACGGAGGGCACTCTTTAGCTTAGGCTCAGACTGCGTGTCCTGACTCTGGTTTATGCTGTCCTCGAGCAACCTTCTGTTGATCGCTGTCTGCCTCACGACGCCCTAAGATAGGCGTCTGCTGGTCCAAGCTTGCTTCTTTCAGAGCGTTACAGCTCAGGCAAGAATGATAGAATATGCGTCGTAGGTTATTAGGCCTTAAAACCATTTACAATATTTGATTTAATTCATTCACTAAATAGGTCAAACATCGCTCACTAGGATATTAGGGAGATTGCAACTGTGATCCACCCTGATACAAAATGTTTTGGCTGAAACTTTGGCCCAAACCACTAATTAGAGACGTTTATTATATAATTTAACTTAAAACAGTAAATTTTTACATTAGAAGCGATAAAATTCTAATTATTAGGTACACTGCGTCATAGTATATCAGACTTTGCTCCTAAAATAACTACAAAGTCTGATTCATTTATTATAAAATAGGTTAAAGATTGATAATTAGATTTATGAGGATGATTGCAACTGTGATCCATCCTTATACAAAATGTTTGGACTGCAACTGTGGCCCAAATATTAATTTAGAGACATTTATTAGATATTTTAAACTATAAGATTTTAGTTTTTCATCTTATTGGCGTTCCGTGTATTAGAGATTTTTTATCCTATTGGCGTTCCACAACCGACTGCGGCCCAAAGCATCATGGGCAACTTAAATCTGGAGTGCATTTTAAGAAATAACTCCTAAACTACAAAAGATAGAGTCGTGCCGTTTTTTGCGACGTGATGTTTAAGACACACTGAATGTAAACAATAAATAACTGAATAATACAATAAAAATTTAAAATCTACCATCAGTGTGAAAAATAAGCCTACTAAGGACCTGGGTTGGCCTCCCACTAAGACTTAACTTGGCTGGGGATTTTACTGTCGTTTGGATAAGATTTTCCTCAGAAGAACTACCCATTAGAAGTCTTCTGACCCGATCTGGGGTCACCTGCTGGGAGCCTGAGGTTGCAACACTCTGTCCAATTGGTTCCGGAAACCTTGCGGTGCTAACACAAGGGCCATTGGCAGAGAGGTGAGTCTTGGTTATCTACCAGTCTTCACTGTATTGAGCATAGAAAGAGGGTTATGACTGTATTAGAAAAAATGTTAGTTAATTTAAACCTAGCTCTACAGTCTTAAATTACATCAGTATTATAAATAGGACTTTAAAAAGGGTTTATTTGCTTAAATTAATATTTTAAACAAATAAGTAATATTTTAGAGCGATTGTAGGATGGTTCAGGTGGTATTAATATAATTTCAATAAATTCAAACCTTAGTTCTATAGACTTCAATAACATCAGTATTATAAATAGGACTTTAAAAAGGTTTATTTAATTAATTTAAATGTTTAATCAATCAATAGATAATACTTTAGAGTGTGTGTATCTCAGATTTACTAGGATTTTTTCAATAAATTTAAACCTTAGCTCTATAGGCTTTAATTACAACCACTATTATAAATAGGACTTTAAAAGGGTCATTTGTTTGAATTAATATTCTAAACTAATAAATAAATAAACATAAATTACTCATTCAATTGGCTATGGGACACGAGCCGGGGACTGATCCACCTACGGCGGGCCGCCATGGAGGAGGGTGTATAGTAATTGAAGGCCGAAACACCCTGTGATTCTATGGTTTACTACTGATGACGTGTCTCACAATTTAGGATATCGTTGGGTTAAAGGGAATTTTAATCTTAGCTCACACCCTTAACCTTAAATAGGATTTATTACGTCTCTTATCCCTGAACTCAAAATATGACCGTTAGTTTTAACCTCTTAACCTAAAATTTTAAACCTAAACATAACCGTTAGTTTTAACCTCTTATCCTAAAATTTTAAACCTAAACATAACCGTTAGTTTTAACCTCTTATCCTAAAATTTTAAACCTAAACATAACCGTTAGTTTTTAATTTCAAGTTTTAGAACCCTAGATCAGCACAACCCTATGTTTTTATAACCCTAGGTGTATTTGACCTCAAACCATTCTACGGGCACTATCCCTTAAGACTTATTTTACCCTATCTGGGGTAGGAGTGCTCGGTAATTAATTTCTCCCCAGCCTAGCCCAAAACACGATCGTTAGCCTACTTCAATCTATCAGGCGCCATATCCGTCGATCGTTTGTATGGAGAGCGCTGGAGATGAGGCCTGAGTTGCAGGCCCGTGCACCACGTGGGTCTCTGGGTTTACGCCAGAGCTACGTCTTTTTACCCTAACCTAACCGGCCAGTGCCGCCCTCGGTCACCTTGTCTCCGGCCACCTCCACGGTTGATCTTAACCTGGTGGGCAGAGGTTAAAAAAGTCTAACTGTTAACCTCCTTTTATATACAACATGCATAAAATAACAATTACCTTCTGTATTAACTAATATTCATTTAAATGCAATCTAGACACCCACTCAGGCACCCTAGTAATTGGGGGCAACAGTATCGAAGCTCATACATGAGCACGTACTGTAATGTTTGGACCGAAAGGCACAGGAGATCCATTGCTTAGGACGACCGAAAATAAAGGCTCGTAGGCGGCGGCACGCTAAGAGATATGGGGGGAAGCTGTCGGAGGCGTAAGTGCATTGCCACACAAGGGGTCGTTGGGCATGCGTCTAGAGCACGATCTGGAATAGCCAGGATCTAGATTAGGGGTCAAGGCACCCTCAAGGACCAAAAGGAGGGCTGAGGCCTAAAACGACCCAATACTTCATGTCACCCTCGGAGGTTTGGGCCACCCCGAGACGGAGGGCACTCTTTAGCTTAGGCTCAGACTGCGTGTCCTGACTCTGGTTTATGCTGTCCTCGAGCAACCTTCTGTTGATCGCTGTCTGCCTCACGACGCCCTAAGATAGGCGTCTGCTGGTCCAAGCTTGCTTCTTTCAGAGCGTTACAGCTCAGGCAAGAATGATAGAATATGCGTCGTAGGTTATTAGGCCTTAAAACCATTTACAATATTTGATTTAATTCATTCACTAAATAGGTCAAACATCGCTCACTAGGATATTAGGGAGATTGCAACTGTGATCCACCCTGATACAAAATGTTTTGGCTGAAACTTTGGCCCAAACCACTAATTAGAGACGTTTATTATATAATTTAACTTAAAACAGTAAATTTTTACATTAGAAGCGATAAAATTCTAATTATTAGGTACACTGCGTCATAGTATATCAGACTTTGCTCCTAAAATAACTACAAAGTCTGATTCATTTATTATAAAATAGGTTAAAGATTGATAATTAGATTTATGAGGATGATTGCAACTGTGATCCATCCTTATACAAAATGTTTGGACTGCAACTGTGGCCCAAATATTAATTTAGAGACATTTATTAGATATTTTAAACTATAAGATTTTAGTTTTTCATCTTATTGGCGTTCCGTGTATTAGAGATTTTTTATCCTATTGGCGTTCCACAACCGACTGCGGCCCAAAGCATCATGGGCAACTTAAATCTGGAGTGCATTTTAAGAAATAACTCCTAAACTACAAAAGATAGAGTCGTGCCGTTTTTTGCGACGTGATGTTTAAGACACACTGAATGTAAACAATAAATAACTGAATAATACAATAAAAATTTAAAATCTACCATCAGTGTGAAAAATAAGCCTACTAAGGACCTGGGTTGGCCTCCCACTAAGACTTAACTTGGCTGGGGATTTTACTGTCGTTTGGATAAGATTTTCCTCAGAAGAACTACCCATTAGAAGTCTTCTGACCCGATCTGGGGTCACCTGCTGGGAGCCTGAGGTTGCAACACTCTGTCCAATTGGTTCCGGAAACCTTGCGGTGCTAACACAAGGGCCATTGGCAGAGAGGTGAGTCTTGGTTATCTACCAGTCTTCACTGTATTGAGCATAGAAAGAGGGTTATGACTGTATTAGAAAAAATGTTAGTTAATTTAAACCTTAGCTCTACAGTCTTAAATTACATCAGTATTATAAATAGGACTTTAAAAAGGGTTTATTTGCTTAAATTAATATTTTAAACAAATAAGTAATATTTTAGAGCGATTGTAGGATGGTTCAGGTGGTATTAATATAATTTCAATAAATTCAAACCTTAGTTCTATAGACTTCAATAACATCAGTATTATAAATAGGACTTTAAAAAGGTTTATTTAATTAATTTAAATGTTTAATCAATCAATAGATAATACTTTAGAGTGTGTGTATCTCAGATTTACTAGGATTTTTTCAATAAATTTAAACCTTAGCTCTATAGGCTTTAATTACAACCACTATTATAAATAGGACTTTAAAAGGGTCATTTGTTTGAATTAATATTCTAAACTAATAAATAAATAAACATAAATTACTCATTCAATTGGCTATGGGACACGAGCCGGGGACTGATCCACCTACGGCGGGCCGCCATGGAGGAGGGTGTATAGTAATTGAAGGCCGAAACACCCTGTGATTCTATGGTTTACTACTGATGACGTGTCTCACAATTTAGGATATCGTTGGGTTAAAGGGAATTTTAATCTTAGCTCACACCCTTAACCTTAATAGGATTTATTACGTCTCTTATCCCTGAACTTTTAACCTCTTAACCTAAAATTTTAAACCTAAACATAACCGTTAGTTTTAACCTCTTATCCTAAAATTTTAAACCTAAACATAACCGTTAGTTTTAACCTCTTATCCTAAAATTTTAAACCTAAACATAACCGTTAGTTTTTAATTTCAAGTTTTAGAACCCTAGATCAGCACAACCCTATGTTTTTATAACCCTAGGTGTATTTGACCTCAAACCATTCTACGGGCACTATCCCTTAAGACTTATTTTACCCTATCTGGGGTAGGAGTGCTCGGTAATTAATTTCTCCCCAGCCTAGCCCAAAACACGATCGTTAGCCTACTTCAATCTATCAGGCGCCATATCCGTCGATCGTTGGTATGGAGAGCGCTGGAGATGAGGCCTGAGTTGCAGGCCCGTGCACCACGTGGGTCTCTGGGTTTACGCCAGAGCTACGTCTTTTTACCCTAACCTAACCGGCCAGTGCCGCCCTCGGTCACCTTGTCTCCGGCCACCTCCACGGTTGATCTTAACCTGGTGGGCAGAGGTTAAAAAAAGTCTAACTGTTAACCTCCTTTTATATACAACATGCATAAATAACAATTACCTTCTGTATTAACTAATATTCATTTAAATGCAATCTAGACACCCACTCAGGCACCCTAGTAATTGGGGGCAACAGTATCGAAGCTCATACATGAGCACGTACTGTAATGTTTGGACCGAAAGGCACAGGAGATCCATTTCTTAGGACTGACCGAAAATAAAGGCTCGTAGGCGGCGGCACGCTAAGAGATATGGGGGGAAGCTGTCGGAGGCGTAAGTGCATTGCCACACAAGGGGTCGTTGGGCATGCGTCTAGAGCACGATCTGGAATAGCCAGGATCTAGATTAGGGGTCAAGGCACCCTCAAGGACCAAAAGGAGGGCTGAGGCCTAAAACGACCCAATACTTCATGTCACCCTCGGAGGTTTGGGCCAACCCCGAGACGGAGGGCACTCTTTAGCTTAGGCTCAGACTGCGTGTCCTGACTCTGGTTTATGCTGTCCTCGAGCAACCTTCTGTTGATCGCTGTCTGCCTCACGACGCCCTAAGATAGGCGTCTGCTGGTCCAAGCTTGCTTCTTTCAGAGCGTTACAGCTCAGGCAAGAATGATAGAATATGCGTCGTAGGTTATTAGGCCTTAAAACCATTTACAATATTTGATTTAATTCATTCACTAAATAGGTCAACATCGCTCACTAGGATATTAGGGAGATTGCAACTGTGATCCACCCTGATACAAAATGTTTTGGCTGAAACTTTGGCCCAAACCACTAATTAGAGACGTTTATTATATAATTTAACTTAAAACAGTAAATTTTTACATTAGAAGCGATAAAATTCTAATTATTAGGTACACTGCGTCATAGTATATCAGACTTTGCTCCTAAATAACTACAAAGTCTGATTCATTTATTATAAAATAGGTTAAAGATTGATAATTAGATTTATGAGGATGATTGCAACTGTGATCCATCCTTATACAAAATGTTTGGACTGCAACTGTGGCCCAAATATTAATTTAGAGACATTTATTAGATATTTAAACTATAAGATTTTAGTTTTTCATCTTATTGGCGTTCCGTGTATTAGAGATTTTTTATCCTATTGGCGTTCCACAACCGACTGCGGCCCAAAGCATCATGGGCAACTTAAATCTGGAGTGCATTTTAAGAAATAACTCCTAAACTACAAAAGATAGAGTCGTGCCGTTTTTTTCGACGTGATGTTTAAGACACACAGAATTTAAACAATAAATAACTGAATAATACAATAAAATTTAAAATCTACCATCAGTGTGAAAAATAAGCCTACTAAGGACCTGGGTTGGCCTCCCACTAAGACTTAACTTGGCTGGGGATTTTACTGTCGTTTGGATAAGATTTTCCTCAGAAGAACTACCCATTAGAAGTCTTCTGACCCGATCTGGGGTCACCTGCTGGGAGCCTGAGGTTGCAACACTCTGTCCAATTGGTTCCGGAAACCTTGCGGTGCTAACACAAGGGCCATTGGCAGAGAGGTGAGTCTTGGTTATCTACCAGTCTTCACTGTATTGAGCATAGAAAGAGGGTTATGACTGTATTAGTAAAAAATGTTAGTTAATTTAAACCTTAGCTCTACAGTCTTAAATTACATCAGTATTATAAATAGGACTTTAAAAAGGGTTTATTTGCTTAAATTAATATTTTAAACAAATATGTAATATTTTAGAGCGATTGTAGGATGGTTCAGGTGGTATTAATATAATTTCAATAAATTCAAACCTTAGTTCTAAATTCAAACCTTAGTTCTATAGACTTCAATAACATCAGTATTATAAATAGGACTTTAAAAAGGTTTATTTAATTAATTTAAATGTTTAATCAATCAATAGATAATACTTTAGAGTGTGTGTATCTCAGATTTACTAGGATTTTTTCAATAAATTTAAACCTTAGCTCTATAGGCTTTAATTACAACCACTATTATAAATAGGACTTTAAAAGGGTCATTTGTTTGAATTAATATTCTAAACTAATAAATAAATAAACATAAATTACTCATTCAATTGGCTATGGGACACGAGCCGGGGACTGATCCACCTACGGCGGGCCGCCATGGAGGAGGGTGTATAGTAATTGAAGGCCGAAACACCCTGTGATTCTATGGTTTACTACTGATGACGTGTCTCACAATTTAGGATATCGTTGGGTTAAAGGGAATTTTAATCTTAGCTCACACCCTTAACCTTAAATAGGATTTATTACGTCTCTTATCCCTGAACTCAAAATATGACCGTTAGTTTTAACCTCTTAACCTAAAATTTTAAACCTAAACATAACCGTTAGTTTTAACCTCTTATCCTAAAATTTTAAACCTAAACATAACCGTTAGTTTTAACCTCTTATCCTAAAATTTTAAACCTAAACATAACCGTTAGTTTTTAATTTCAAGTTTTAGAACCCTAGATCAGCACAACCCTATGTTTTTATAACCCTAGGTGTATTTGACCTCAAACCATTCTACGGGCACTATCCCTTAAGACTTATTTTACCCTATCTGGGGTAGGAGTGCTCGGTAATTAATTTCTCCCCAGCCTAGCCCAAAACACGATCGTTAGCCTACTTCAATCTATCAGGCGCCATATCCGTCGATCGTTTGTATGGAGAGCGCTGGAGATGAGGCCTGAGTTGCAGGCCCGTGCACCACGTGGGTCTCTGGGTTTACGCCAGAGCTACGTCTTTTTACCCTAACCTAACCGGCCAGTGCCGCCCTCGGTCACCTTGTCTCCGGCCACCTCCACGGTTGATCTTAACCTGGTGGGCAGAGGTTAAAAAAGTCTAACTGTTAACCTCCTTTTATATACAACATGCATAAAATAACAATTACCTTCTGTATTAACTAATATTCATTTAAATGCAATCTAGACACCCACTCAGGCACCCTAGTAATTGGGGGCAACAGTATCGAAGCTCATACATGAGCACGTACTGTAATGTTTGGACCGAAAGGCACAGGAGATCCATTGCTTAGGACGACCGAAAATAAAGGCTCGTAGGCGGCGGCACGCTAAGAGATATGGGGGGAAGCTGTCGGAGGCGTAAGTGCATTGCCACACAAGGGGTCGTTGGGCATGCGTCTAGAGCACGATCTGGAATAGCCAGGATCTAGATTAGGGGTCAAGGCACCCTCAAGGACCAAAAGGAGGGCTGAGGCCTAAAACGACCCAATACTTCATGTCACCCTCGGAGGTTTGGGCCACCCCGAGACGGAGGGCACTCTTTAGCTTAGGCTCAGACTGCGTGTCCTGACTCTGGTTTATGCTGTCCTCGAGCAACCTTCTGTTGATCGCTGTCTGCCTCACGACGCCCTAAGATAGGCGTCTGCTGGTCCAAGCTTGCTTCTTTCAGAGCGTTACAGCTCAGGCAAGAATGATAGAATATGCGTCGTAGGTTATTAGGCCTTAAAACCATTTACAATATTTGATTTAATTCATTCACTAAATAGGTCAAACATCGCTCACTAGGATATTAGGGAGATTGCAACTGTGATCCACCCTGATACAAAATGTTTTGGCTGAAACTTTGGCCCAAACCACTAATTAGAGACGTTTATTATATAATTTAACTTAAAACAGTAAATTTTTACATTAGAAGCGATAAAATTCTAATTATTAGGTACACTGCGTCATAGTATATCAGACTTTGCTCCTAAAATAACTACAAAGTCTGATTCATTTATTATAAAATAGGTTAAAGATTGATAATTAGATTTATGAGGATGATTGCAACTGTGATCCATCCTTATACAAAATGTTTGGACTGCAACTGTGGCCCAAATATTAATTTAGAGACATTTATTAGATATTTTAAACTATAAGATTTTAGTTTTTCATCTTATTGGCGTTCCGTGTATTAGAGATTTTTTATCCTATTGGCGTTCCACAACCGACTGCGGCCCAAAGCATCATGGGCAACTTAAATCTGGAGTGCATTTTAAGAAATAACTCCTAAACTACAAAAGATAGAGTCGTGCCGTTTTTTGCGACGTGATGTTTAAGACACACTGAATGTAAACAATAAATAACTGAATAATACAATAAAAATTTAAAATCTACCATCAGTGTGAAAAATAAGCCTACTAAGGACCTGGGTTGGCCTCCCACTAAGACTTAACTTGGCTGGGGATTTTACTGTCGTTTGGATAAGATTTTCCTCAGAAGAACTACCCATTAGAAGTCTTCTGACCCGATCTGGGGTCACCTGCTGGGAGCCTGAGGTTGCAACACTCTGTCCAATTGGTTCCGGAAACCTTGCGGTGCTAACACAAGGGCCATTGGCAGAGAGGTGAGTCTTGGTTATCTACCAGTCTTCACTGTATTGAGCATAGAAAGAGGGTTATGACTGTATTAGAAAAAATGTTAGTTAATTTAAACCTTAGCTCTACAGTCTTAAATTACATCAGTATTATAAATAGGACTTTAAAAAGGGTTTATTTGCTTAAATTAATATTTTAAACAAATAAGTAATATTTTAGAGCGATTGTAGGATGGTTCAGGTGGTATTAATATAATTTCAATAAATTCAAACCTTAGTTCTATAGACTTCAATAACATCAGTATTATAAATAGGACTTTAAAAAGGTTTATTTAATTAATTTAAATGTTTAATCAATCAATAGATAATACTTTAGAGTGTGTGTATCTCAGATTTACTAGGATTTTTTCAATAAATTTAAACCTTAGCTCTATAGGCTTTAATTACAACCACTATTATAAATAGGACTTTAAAAGGGTCATTTGTTTGAATTAATATTCTAAACTAATAAATAAATAAACATAAATTACTCATTCAATTGGCTATGGGACACGAGCCGGGGACTGATCCACCTACGGCGGGCCGCCATGGAGGAGGGTGTATAGTAATTGAAGGCCGAAACACCCTGTGATTCTATGGTTTACTACTGATGACGTGTCTCACAATTTAGGATATCGTTGGGTTAAAGGGAATTTTAATCTTAGCTCACACCCTTAACCTTAAATAGGATTTATTACGTCTCTTATCCCTGAACTCAAAATATGACCGTTAGTTTTAACCTCTTAACCTAAAATTTTAAACCTAAACATAACCGTTAGTTTTAACCTCTTATCCTAAAATTTTAAACCTAAACATAACCGTTAGTTTTAACCTCTTATCCTAAAATTTTAAACCTAAACATAACCGTTAGTTTTTAATTTCAAGTTTTAGAACCCTAGATCAGCACAACCCTATGTTTTTATAACCCTAGGTGTATTTGACCTCAAACCATTCTACGGGCACTATCCCTTAAGACTTATTTTACCCTATCTGGGGTAGGAGTGCTCGGTAATTAATTTCTCCCCAGCCTAGCCCAAAACACGATCGTTAGCCTACTTCAATCTATCAGGCGCCATATCCGTCGATCGTTTGTATGGAGAGCGCTGGAGATGAGGCCTGAGTTGCAGGCCCGTGCACCACGTGGGTCTCTGGGTTTACGCCAGAGCTACGTCTTTTTACCCTAACCTAACCGGCCAGTGCCGCCCTCGGTCACCTTGTCTCCGGCCACCTCCACGGTTGATCTTAACCTGGTGGGCAGAGGTTAAAAAAGTCTAACTGTTAACCTCCTTTTATATACAACATGCATAAAATAACAATTACCTTCTGTATTAACTAATATTCATTTAAATGCAATCTAGACACCCACTCAGGCACCCTAGTAATTGGGGGCAACAGTATCGAAGCTCATACATGAGCACGTACTGTAATGTTTGGACCGAAAGGCACAGGAGATCCATTGCTTAGGACGACCGAAAATAAAGGCTCGTAGGCGGCGGCACGCTAAGAGATATGGGGGGAAGCTGTCGGAGGCGTAAGTGCATTGCCACACAAGGGGTCGTTGGGCATGCGTCTAGAGCACGATCTGGAATAGCCAGGATCTAGATTAGGGGTCAAGGCACCCTCAAGGACCAAAAGGAGGGCTGAGGCCTAAAACGACCCAATACTTCATGTCACCCTCGGAGGTTTGGGCCACCCCGAGACGGAGGGCACTCTTTAGCTTAGGCTCAGACTGCGTGTCCTGACTCTGGTTTATGCTGTCCTCGAGCAACCTTCTGTTGATCGCTGTCTGCCTCACGACGCCCTAAGATAGGCGTCTGCTGGTCCAAGCTTGCTTCTTTCAGAGCGTTACAGCTCAGGCAAGAATGATAGAATATGCGTCGTAGGTTATTAGGCCTTAAAACCATTTACAATATTTGATTTAATTCATTCACTAAATAGGTCAAACATCGCTCACTAGGATATTAGGGAGATTGCAACTGTGATCCACCCTGATACAAAATGTTTTGGCTGAAACTTTGGCCCAAACCACTAATTAGAGACGTTTATTATATAATTTAACTTAAAACAGTAAATTTTTACATTAGAAGCGATAAAATTCTAATTATTAGGTACACTGCGTCATAGTATATCAGACTTTGCTCCTAAAATAACTACAAAGTCTGATTCATTTATTATAAAATAGGTTAAAGATTGATAATTAGATTTATGAGGATGATTGCAACTGTGATCCATCCTTATACAAAATGTTTGGACTGCAACTGTGGCCCAAATATTAATTTAGAGACATTTATTAGATATTTTAAACTATAAGATTTTAGTTTTTCATCTTATTGGCGTTCCGTGTATTAGAGATTTTTTATCCTATTGGCGTTCCACAACCGACTGCGGCCCAAAGCATCATGGGCAACTTAAATCTGGAGTGCATTTTAAGAAATAACTCCTAAACTACAAAAGATAGAGTCGTGCCGTTTTTTGCGACGTGATGTTTAAGACACACTGAATGTAAACAATAAATAACTGAATAATACAATAAAAATTTAAAATCTACCATCAGTGTGAAAAATAAGCCTACTAAGGACCTGGGTTGGCCTCCCACTAAGACTTAACTTGGCTGGGGATTTTACTGTCGTTTGGATAAGATTTTCCTCAGAAGAACTACCCATTAGAAGTCTTCTGACCCGATCTGGGGTCACCTGCTGGGAGCCTGAGGTTGCAACACTCTGTCCAATTGGTTCCGGAAACCTTGCGGTGCTAACACAAGGGCCATTGGCAGAGAGGTGAGTCTTGGTTATCTACCAGTCTTCACTGTATTGAGCATAGAAAGAGGGTTATGACTGTATTAGAAAAAATGTTAGTTAATTTAAACCTTAGCTCTACAGTCTTAAATTACATCAGTATTATAAATAGGACTTTAAAAAGGGTTTATTTGCTTAAATTAATATTTTAAACAAATAAGTAATATTTTAGAGCGATTGTAGGATGGTTCAGGTGGTATTAATATAATTTCAATAAATTCAAACCTTAGTTCTATAGACTTCAATAACATCAGTATTATAAATAGGACTTTAAAAAGGTTTATTTAATTAATTTAAATGTTTAATCAATCAATAGATAATACTTTAGAGTGTGTGTATCTCAGATTTACTAGGATTTTTTCAATAAATTTAAACCTTAGCTCTATAGGCTTTAATTACAACCACTATTATAAATAGGACTTTAAAAGGGTCATTTGTTTGAATTAATATTCTAAACTAATAAATAAATAAACATAAATTACTCATTCAATTGGCTATGGGACACGAGCCGGGGACTGATCCACCTACGGCGGGCCGCCATGGAGGAGGGTGTATAGTAATTGAAGGCCGAAACACCCTGTGATTCTATGGTTTACTACTGATGACGTGTCTCACAATTTAGGATATCGTTGGGTTAAAGGGAATTTTAATCTTAGCTCACACCCTTAACCTTAAATAGGATTTATTACGTCTCTTATCCCTGAACTCAAAATATGACCGTTAGTTTTAACCTCTTAACCTAAAATTTTAAACCTAAACATAACCGTTAGTTTTAACCTCTTATCCTAAAATTTTAAACCTAAACATAACCGTTAGTTTTAACCTCTTATCCTAAAATTTTAAACCTAAACATAACCGTTAGTTTTTAATTTCAAGTTTTAGAACCCTAGATCAGCACAACCCTATGTTTTTATAACCCTAGGTGTATTTGACCTCAAACCATTCTACGGGCACTATCCCTTAAGACTTATTTTACCCTATCTGGGGTAGGAGTGCTCGGTAATTAATTTCTCCCCAGCCTAGCCCAAAACACGATCGTTAGCCTACTTCAATCTATCAGGCGCCATATCCGTCGATCGTTTGTATGGAGAGCGCTGGAGATGAGGCCTGAGTTGCAGGCCCGTGCACCACGTGGGTCTCTGGGTTTACGCCAGAGCTACGTCTTTTTACCCTAACCTAACCGGCCAGTGCCGCCCTCGGTCACCTTGTCTCCGGCCACCTCCACGGTTGATCTTAACCTGGTGGGCAGAGGTTAAAAAAGTCTAACTGTTAACCTCCTTTTATATACAACATGCATAAAATAACAATTACCTTCTGTATTAACTAATATTCATTTAAATGCAATCTAGACACCCACTCAGGCACCCTAGTAATTGGGGGCAACAGTATCGAAGCTCATACATGAGCACGTACTGTAATGTTTGGACCGAAAGGCACAGGAGATCCATTGCTTAGGACGACCGAAAATAAAGGCTCGTAGGCGGCGGCACGCTAAGAGATATGGGGGGAAGCTGTCGGAGGCGTAAGTGCATTGCCACACAAGGGGTCGTTGGGCATGCGTCTAGAGCACGATCTGGAATAGCCAGGATCTAGATTAGGGGTCAAGGCACCCTCAAGGACCAAAAGGAGGGCTGAGGCCTAAAACGACCCAATACTTCATGTCACCCTCGGAGGTTTGGGCCACCCCGAGACGGAGGGCACTCTTTAGCTTAGGCTCAGACTGCGTGTCCTGACTCTGGTTTATGCTGTCCTCGAGCAACCTTCTGTTGATCGCTGTCTGCCTCACGACGCCCTAAGATAGGCGTCTGCTGGTCCAAGCTTGCTTCTTTCAGAGCGTTACAGCTCAGGCAAGAATGATAGAATATGCGTCGTAGGTTATTAGGCCTTAAAACCATTTACAATATTTGATTTAATTCATTCACTAAATAGGTCAAACATCGCTCACTAGGATATTAGGGAGATTGCAACTGTGATCCACCCTGATACAAAATGTTTTGGCTGAAACTTTGGCCCAAACCACTAATTAGAGACGTTTATTATATAATTTAACTTAAAACAGTAAATTTTTACATTAGAAGCGATAAAATTCTAATTATTAGGTACACTGCGTCATAGTATATCAGACTTTGCTCCTAAAATAACTACAAAGTCTGATTCATTTATTATAAAATAGGTTAAAGATTGATAATTAGATTTATGAGGATGATTGCAACTGTGATCCATCCTTATACAAAATGTTTGGACTGCAACTGTGGCCCAAATATTAATTTAGAGACATTTATTAGATATTTTAAACTATAAGATTTTAGTTTTTCATCTTATTGGCGTTCCGTGTATTAGAGATTTTTTATCCTATTGGCGTTCCACAACCGACTGCGGCCCAAAGCATCATGGGCAACTTAAATCTGGAGTGCATTTTAAGAAATAACTCCTAAACTACAAAAGATAGAGTCGTGCCGTTTTTTGCGACGTGATGTTTAAGACACACTGAATGTAAACAATAAATAACTGAATAATACAATAAAAATTTAAAATCTACCATCAGTGTGAAAAATAAGCCTACTAAGGACCTGGGTTGGCCTCCCACTAAGACTTAACTTGGCTGGGGATTTTACTGTCGTTTGGATAAGATTTTCCTCAGAAGAACTACCCATTAGAAGTCTTCTGACCCGATCTGGGGTCACCTGCTGGGAGCCTGAGGTTGCAACACTCTGTCCAATTGGTTCCGGAAACCTTGCGGTGCTAACACAAGGGCCATTGGCAGAGAGGTGAGTCTTGGTTATCTACCAGTCTTCACTGTATTGAGCATAGAAAGAGGGTTATGACTGTATTAGAAAAAATGTTAGTTAATTTAAACCTTAGCTCTACAGTCTTAAATTACATCAGTATTATAAATAGGACTTTAAAAAGGGTTTATTTGCTTAAATTAATATTTTAAACAAATAAGTAATATTTTAGAGCGATTGTAGGATGGTTCAGGTGGTATTAATATAATTTCAATAAATTCAAACCTTAGTTCTATAGACTTCAATAACATCAGTATTATAAATAGGACTTTAAAAAGGTTTATTTAATTAATTTAAATGTTTAATCAATCAATAGATAATACTTTAGAGTGTGTGTATCTCAGATTTACTAGGATTTTTTCAATAAATTTAAACCTTAGCTCTATAGGCTTTAATTACAACCACTATTATAAATAGGACTTTAAAAGGGTCATTTGTTTGAATTAATATTCTAAACTAATAAATAAATAAACATAAATTACTCATTCAATTGGCTATGGGACACGAGCCGGGGACTGATCCACCTACGGCGGGCCGCCATGGAGGAGGGTGTATAGTAATTGAAGGCCGAAACACCCTGTGATTCTATGGTTTACTACTGATGACGTGTCTCACAATTTAGGATATCGTTGGGTTAAAGGGAATTTTAATCTTAGCTCACACCCTTAACCTTAAATAGGATTTATTACGTCTCTTATCCCTGAACTCAAAATATGACCGTTAGTTTTAACCTCTTAACCTAAAATTTTAAACCTAAACATAACCGTTAGTTTTAACCTCTTATCCTAAAATTTTAAACCTAAACATAACCGTTAGTTTTAACCTCTTATCCTAAAATTTTAAACCTAAACATAACCGTTAGTTTTTAATTTCAAGTTTTAGAACCCTAGATCAGCACAACCCTATGTTTTTATAACCCTAGGTGTATTTGACCTCAAACCATTCTACGGGCACTATCCCTTAAGACTTATTTTACCCTATCTGGGGTAGGAGTGCTCGGTAATTAATTTCTCCCCAGCCTAGCCCAAAACACGATCGTTAGCCTACTTCAATCTATCAGGCGCCATATCCGTCGATCGTTTGTATGGAGAGCGCTGGAGATGAGGCCTGAGTTGCAGGCCCGTGCACCACGTGGGTCTCTGGGTTTACGCCAGAGCTACGTCTTTTTACCCTAACCTAACCGGCCAGTGCCGCCCTCGGTCACCTTGTCTCCGGCCACCTCCACGGTTGATCTTAACCTGGTGGGCAGAGGTTAAAAAAGTCTAACTGTTAACCTCCTTTTATATACAACATGCATAAAATAACAATTACCTTCTGTATTAACTAATATTCATTTAAATGCAATCTAGACACCCACTCAGGCACCCTAGTAATTGGGGGCAACAGTATCGAAGCTCATACATGAGCACGTACTGTAATGTTTGGACCGAAAGGCACAGGAGATCCATTGCTTAGGACGACCGAAAATAAAGGCTCGTAGGCGGCGGCACGCTAAGAGATATGGGGGGAAGCTGTCGGAGGCGTAAGTGCATTGCCACACAAGGGGTCGTTGGGCATGCGTCTAGAGCACGATCTGGAATAGCCAGGATCTAGATTAGGGGTCAAGGCACCCTCAAGGACCAAAAGGAGGGCTGAGGCCTAAAACGACCCAATACTTCATGTCACCCTCGGAGGTTTGGGCCACCCCGAGACGGAGGGCACTCTTTAGCTTAGGCTCAGACTGCGTGTCCTGACTCTGGTTTATGCTGTCCTCGAGCAACCTTCTGTTGATCGCTGTCTGCCTCACGACGCCCTAAGATAGGCGTCTGCTGGTCCAAGCTTGCTTCTTTCAGAGCGTTACAGCTCAGGCAAGAATGATAGAATATGCGTCGTAGGTTATTAGGCCTTAAAACCATTTACAATATTTGATTTAATTCATTCACTAAATAGGTCAAACATCGCTCACTAGGATATTAGGGAGATTGCAACTGTGATCCACCCTGATACAAAATGTTTTGGCTGAAACTTTGGCCCAAACCACTAATTAGAGACGTTTATTATATAATTTAACTTAAAACAGTAAATTTTTACATTAGAAGCGATAAAATTCTAATTATTAGGTACACTGCGTCATAGTATATCAGACTTTGCTCCTAAAATAACTACAAAGTCTGATTCATTTATTATAAAATAGGTTAAAGATTGATAATTAGATTTATGAGGATGATTGCAACTGTGATCCATCCTTATACAAAATGTTTGGACTGCAACTGTGGCCCAAATATTAATTTAGAGACATTTATTAGATATTTTAAACTATAAGATTTTAGTTTTTCATCTTATTGGCGTTCCGTGTATTAGAGATTTTTTATCCTATTGGCGTTCCACAACCGACTGCGGCCCAAAGCATCATGGGCAACTTAAATCTGGAGTGCATTTTAAGAAATAACTCCTAAACTACAAAAGATAGAGTCGTGCCGTTTTTTGCGACGTGATGTTTAAGACACACTGAATGTAAACAATAAATAACTGAATAATACAATAAAAATTTAAAATCTACCATCAGTGTGAAAAATAAGCCTACTAAGGACCTGGGTTGGCCTCCCACTAAGACTTAACTTGGCTGGGGATTTTACTGTCGTTTGGATAAGATTTTCCTCAGAAGAACTACCCATTAGAAGTCTTCTGACCCGATCTGGGGTCACCTGCTGGGAGCCTGAGGTTGCAACACTCTGTCCAATTGGTTCCGGAAACCTTGCGGTGCTAACACAAGGGCCATTGGCAGAGAGGTGAGTCTTGGTTATCTACCAGTCTTCACTGTATTGAGCATAGAAAGAGGGTTATGACTGTATTAGAAAAAATGTTAGTTAATTTAAACCTTAGCTCTACAGTCTTAAATTACATCAGTATTATAAATAGGACTTTAAAAAGGGTTTATTTGCTTAAATTAATATTTTAAACAAATAAGTAATATTTTAGAGCGATTGTAGGATGGTTCAGGTGGTATTAATATAATTTCAATAAATTCAAACCTTAGTTCTATAGACTTCAATAACATCAGTATTATAAATAGGACTTTAAAAAGGTTTATTTAATTAATTTAAATGTTTAATCAATCAATAGATAATACTTTAGAGTGTGTGTATCTCAGATTTACTAGGATTTTTTCAATAAATTTAAACCTTAGCTCTATAGGCTTTAATTACAACCACTATTATAAATAGGACTTTAAAAGGGTCATTTGTTTGAATTAATATTCTAAACTAATAAATAAATAAACATAAATTACTCATTCAATTGGCTATGGGACACGAGCCGGGGACTGATCCACCTACGGCGGGCCGCCATGGAGGAGGGTGTATAGTAATTGAAGGCCGAAACACCCTGTGATTCTATGGTTTACTACTGATGACGTGTCTCACAATTTAGGATATCGTTGGGTTAAAGGGAATTTTAATCTTAGCTCACACCCTTAACCTTAAATAGGATTTATTACGTCTCTTATCCCTGAACTCAAAATATGACCGTTAGTTTTAACCTCTTAACCTAAAATTTTAAACCTAAACATAACCGTTAGTTTTAACCTCTTATCCTAAAATTTTAAACCTAAACATAACCGTTAGTTTTAACCTCTTATCCTAAAATTTTAAACCTAAACATAACCGTTAGTTTTTAATTTCAAGTTTTAGAACCCTAGATCAGCACAACCCTATGTTTTTATAACCCTAGGTGTATTTGACCTCAAACCATTCTACGGGCACTATCCCTTAAGACTTATTTTACCCTATCTGGGGTAGGAGTGCTCGGTAATTAATTTCTCCCCAGCCTAGCCCAAAACACGATCGTTAGCCTACTTCAATCTATCAGGCGCCATATCCGTCGATCGTTTGTATGGAGAGCGCTGGAGATGAGGCCTGAGTTGCAGGCCCGTGCACCACGTGGGTCTCTGGGTTTACGCCAGAGCTACGTCTTTTTACCCTAACCTAACCGGCCAGTGCCGCCCTCGGTCACCTTGTCTCCGGCCACCTCCACGGTTGATCTTAACCTGGTGGGCAGAGGTTAAAAAAGTCTAACTGTTAACCTCCTTTTATATACAACATGCATAAAATAACAATTACCTTCTGTATTAACTAATATTCATTTAAATGCAATCTAGACACCCACTCAGGCACCCTAGTAATTGGGGGCAACAGTATCGAAGCTCATACATGAGCACGTACTGTAATGTTTGGACCGAAAGGCACAGGAGATCCATTGCTTAGGACGACCGAAAATAAAGGCTCGTAGGCGGCGGCACGCTAAGAGATATGGGGGGAAGCTGTCGGAGGCGTAAGTGCATTGCCACACAAGGGGTCGTTGGGCATGCGTCTAGAGCACGATCTGGAATAGCCAGGATCTAGATTAGGGGTCAAGGCACCCTCAAGGACCAAAAGGAGGGCTGAGGCCTAAAACGACCCAATACTTCATGTCACCCTCGGAGGTTTGGGCCACCCCGAGACGGAGGGCACTCTTTAGCTTAGGCTCAGACTGCGTGTCCTGACTCTGGTTTATGCTGTCCTCGAGCAACCTTCTGTTGATCGCTGTCTGCCTCACGACGCCCTAAGATAGGCGTCTGCTGGTCCAAGCTTGCTTCTTTCAGAGCGTTACAGCTCAGGCAAGAATGATAGAATATGCGTCGTAGGTTATTAGGCCTTAAAACCATTTACAATATTTGATTTAATTCATTCACTAAATAGGTCAAACATCGCTCACTAGGATATTAGGGAGATTGCAACTGTGATCCACCCTGATACAAAATGTTTTGGCTGAAACTTTGGCCCAAACCACTAATTAGAGACGTTTATTATATAATTTAACTTAAAACAGTAAATTTTTACATTAGAAGCGATAAAATTCTAATTATTAGGTACACTGCGTCATAGTATATCAGACTTTGCTCCTAAAATAACTACAAAGTCTGATTCATTTATTATAAAATAGGTTAAAGATTGATAATTAGATTTATGAGGATGATTGCAACTGTGATCCATCCTTATACAAAATGTTTGGACTGCAACTGTGGCCCAAATATTAATTTAGAGACATTTATTAGATATTTTAAACTATAAGATTTTAGTTTTTCATCTTATTGGCGTTCCGTGTATTAGAGATTTTTTATCCTATTGGCGTTCCACAACCGACTGCGGCCCAAAGCATCATGGGCAACTTAAATCTGGAGTGCATTTTAAGAAATAACTCCTAAACTACAAAAGATAGAGTCGTGCCGTTTTTTGCGACGTGATGTTTAAGACACACTGAATGTAAACAATAAATAACTGAATAATACAATAAAAATTTAAAATCTACCATCAGTGTGAAAAATAAGCCTACTAAGGACCTGGGTTGGCCTCCCACTAAGACTTAACTTGGCTGGGGATTTTACTGTCGTTTGGATAAGATTTTCCTCAGAAGAACTACCCATTAGAAGTCTTCTGACCCGATCTGGGGTCACCTGCTGGGAGCCTGAGGTTGCAACACTCTGTCCAATTGGTTCCGGAAACCTTGCGGTGCTAACACAAGGGCCATTGGCAGAGAGGTGAGTCTTGGTTATCTACCAGTCTTCACTGTATTGAGCATAGAAAGAGGGTTATGACTGTATTAGAAAAAATGTTAGTTAATTTAAACCTTAGCTCTACAGTCTTAAATTACATCAGTATTATAAATAGGACTTTAAAAAGGGTTTATTTGCTTAAATTAATATTTTAAACAAATAAGTAATATTTTAGAGCGATTGTAGGATGGTTCAGGTGGTATTAATATAATTTCAATAAATTCAAACCTTAGTTCTATAGACTTCAATAACATCAGTATTATAAATAGGACTTTAAAAAGGTTTATTTAATTAATTTAAATGTTTAATCAATCAATAGATAATACTTTAGAGTGTGTGTATCTCAGATTTACTAGGATTTTTTCAATAAATTTAAACCTTAGCTCTATAGGCTTTAATTACAACCACTATTATAAATAGGACTTTAAAAGGGTCATTTGTTTGAATTAATATTCTAAACTAATAAATAAATAAACATAAATTACTCATTCAATTGGCTATGGGACACGAGCCGGGGACTGATCCACCTACGGCGGGCCGCCATGGAGGAGGGTGTATAGTAATTGAAGGCCGAAACACCCTGTGATTCTATGGTTTACTACTGATGACGTGTCTCACAATTTAGGATATCGTTGGGTTAAAGGGAATTTTAATCTTAGCTCACACCCTTAACCTTAAATAGGATTTATTACGTCTCTTATCCCTGAACTCAAAATATGACCGTTAGTTTTAACCTCTTAACCTAAAATTTTAAACCTAAACATAACCGTTAGTTTTAACCTCTTATCCTAAAATTTTAAACCTAAACATAACCGTTAGTTTTAACCTCTTATCCTAAAATTTTAAACCTAAACATAACCGTTAGTTTTTAATTTCAAGTTTTAGAACCCTAGATCAGCACAACCCTATGTTTTTATAACCCTAGGTGTATTTGACCTCAAACCATTCTACGGGCACTATCCCTTAAGACTTATTTTACCCTATCTGGGGTAGGAGTGCTCGGTAATTAATTTCTCCCCAGCCTAGCCCAAAACACGATCGTTAGCCTACTTCAATCTATCAGGCGCCATATCCGTCGATCGTTTGTATGGAGAGCGCTGGAGATGAGGCCTGAGTTGCAGGCCCGTGCACCACGTGGGTCTCTGGGTTTACGCCAGAGCTACGTCTTTTTACCCTAACCTAACCGGCCAGTGCCGCCCTCGGTCACCTTGTCTCCGGCCACCTCCACGGTTGATCTTAACCTGGTGGGCAGAGGTTAAAAAAGTCTAACTGTTAACCTCCTTTTATATACAACATGCATAAAATAACAATTACCTTCTGTATTAACTAATATTCATTTAAATGCAATCTAGACACCCACTCAGGCACCCTAGTAATTGGGGGCAACAGTATCGAAGCTCATACATGAGCACGTACTGTAATGTTTGGACCGAAAGGCACAGGAGATCCATTGCTTAGGACGACCGAAAATAAAGGCTCGTAGGCGGCGGCACGCTAAGAGATATGGGGGGAAGCTGTCGGAGGCGTAAGTGCATTGCCACACAAGGGGTCGTTGGGCATGCGTCTAGAGCACGATCTGGAATAGCCAGGATCTAGATTAGGGGTCAAGGCACCCTCAAGGACCAAAAGGAGGGCTGAGGCCTAAAACGACCCAATACTTCATGTCACCCTCGGAGGTTTGGGCCACCCCGAGACGGAGGGCACTCTTTAGCTTAGGCTCAGACTGCGTGTCCTGACTCTGGTTTATGCTGTCCTCGAGCAACCTTCTGTTGATCGCTGTCTGCCTCACGACGCCCTAAGATAGGCGTCTGCTGGTCCAAGCTTGCTTCTTTCAGAGCGTTACAGCTCAGGCAAGAATGATAGAATATGCGTCGTAGGTTATTAGGCCTTAAAACCATTTACAATATTTGATTTAATTCATTCACTAAATAGGTCAAACATCGCTCACTAGGATATTAGGGAGATTGCAACTGTGATCCACCCTGATACAAAATGTTTTGGCTGAAACTTTGGCCCAAACCACTAATTAGAGACGTTTATTATATAATTTAACTTAAAACAGTAAATTTTTACATTAGAAGCGATAAAATTCTAATTATTAGGTACACTGCGTCATAGTATATCAGACTTTGCTCCTAAAATAACTACAAAGTCTGATTCATTTATTATAAAATAGGTTAAAGATTGATAATTAGATTTATGAGGATGATTGCAACTGTGATCCATCCTTATACAAAATGTTTGGACTGCAACTGTGGCCCAAATATTAATTTAGAGACATTTATTAGATATTTTAAACTATAAGATTTTAGTTTTTCATCTTATTGGCGTTCCGTGTATTAGAGATTTTTTATCCTATTGGCGTTCCACAACCGACTGCGGCCCAAAGCATCATGGGCAACTTAAATCTGGAGTGCATTTTAAGAAATAACTCCTAAACTACAAAAGATAGAGTCGTGCCGTTTTTTGCGACGTGATGTTTAAGACACACTGAATGTAAACAATAAATAACTGAATAATACAATAAAAATTTAAAATCTACCATCAGTGTGAAAAATAAGCCTACTAAGGACCTGGGTTGGCCTCCCACTAAGACTTAACTTGGCTGGGGATTTTACTGTCGTTTGGATAAGATTTTCCTCAGAAGAACTACCCATTAGAAGTCTTCTGACCCGATCTGGGGTCACCTGCTGGGAGCCTGAGGTTGCAACACTCTGTCCAATTGGTTCCGGAAACCTTGCGGTGCTAACACAAGGGCCATTGGCAGAGAGGTGAGTCTTGGTTATCTACCAGTCTTCACTGTATTGAGCATAGAAAGAGGGTTATGACTGTATTAGAAAAAATGTTAGTTAATTTAAACCTTAGCTCTACAGTCTTAAATTACATCAGTATTATAAATAGGACTTTAAAAAGGGTTTATTTGCTTAAATTAATATTTTAAACAAATAAGTAATATTTTAGAGCGATTGTAGGATGGTTCAGGTGGTATTAATATAATTTCAATAAATTCAAACCTTAGTTCTATAGACTTCAATAACATCAGTATTATAAATAGGACTTTAAAAAGGTTTATTTAATTAATTTAAATGTTTAATCAATCAATAGATAATACTTTAGAGTGTGTGTATCTCAGATTTACTAGGATTTTTTCAATAAATTTAAACCTTAGCTCTATAGGCTTTAATTACAACCACTATTATAAATAGGACTTTAAAAGGGTCATTTGTTTGAATTAATATTCTAAACTAATAAATAAATAAACATAAATTACTCATTCAATTGGCTATGGGACACGAGCCGGGGACTGATCCACCTACGGCGGGCCGCCATGGAGGAGGGTGTATAGTAATTGAAGGCCGAAACACCCTGTGATTCTATGATTTACTACTGATGACGTGTCTCACAATTTAGGATATCGTTGGGTTAAAGGGAATTTTAATCTTAGCTCACACCCTTAACCTTAAATAGGATTTATTACGTCTCTTATCCCTGAACTCAAAATATGACCGTTAGTTTTAACCTCTTAACCTAAAATTTTAAACCTAAACATAACCGTTAGTTTTAACCTCTTATCCTAAAATTTTAAACCTAAACATAACCGTTAGTTTTAACCTCTTATCCTAAAATTTTAAACCTAAACATAACCGTTAGTTTTTAATTTCAAGTTTTAGAACCCTAGATCAGCACAACCCTATGTTTTTATAACCCTAGGTGTATTTGACCTCAAACCATTCTACGGGCACTATCCCTTAAGACTTATTTTACCCTATCTGGGGTAGGAGTGCTCGGTAATTAATTTCTCCCCAGCCTAGCCCAAAACACGATCGTTAGCCTACTTCAATCTATCAGGCGCCATATCCGTCGATCGTTTGTATGGAGAGCGCTGGAGATGAGGCCTGAGTTGCAGGCCCGTGCACCACGTGGGTCTCTGGGTTTACGCCAGAGCTACGTCTTTTTACCCTAACCTAACCGGCCAGTGCCGCCCTCGGTCACCTTGTCTCCGGCCACCTCCACGGTTGATCTTAACCTGGTGGGCAGAGGTTAAAAAAGTCTAACTGTTAACCTCCTTTTATATACAACATGCATAAAATAACAATTACCTTCTGTATTAACTAATATTCATTTAAATGCAATCTAGACACCCACTCAGGCACCCTAGTAATTGGGGGCAACAGTATCGAAGCTCATACATGAGCACGTACTGTAATGTTTGGACCGAAAGGCACAGGAGATCCATTGCTTAGGACGACCGAAAATAAAGGCTCGTAGGCGGCGGCACGCTAAGAGATATGGGGGGAAGCTGTCGGAGGCGTAAGTGCATTGCCACACAAGGGGTCGTTGGGCATGCGTCTAGAGCACGATCTGGAATAGCCAGGATCTAGATTAGGGGTCAAGGCACCCTCAAGGACCAAAAGGAGGGCTGAGGCCTAAAACGACCCAATACTTCATGTCACCCTCGGAGGTTTGGGCCACCCCGAGACGGAGGGCACTCTTTAGCTTAGGCTCAGACTGCGTGTCCTGACTCTGGTTTATGCTGTCCTCGAGCAACCTTCTGTTGATCGCTGTCTGCCTCACGACGCCCTAAGATAGGCGTCTGCTGGTCCAAGCTTGCTTCTTTCAGAGCGTTACAGCTCAGGCAAGAATGATAGAATATGCGTCGTAGGTTATTAGGCCTTAAAACCATTTACAATATTTGATTTAATTCATTCACTAAATAGGTCAAACATCGCTCACTAGGATATTAGGGAGATTGCAACTGTGATCCACCCTGATACAAAATGTTTTGGCTGAAACTTTGGCCCAAACCACTAATTAGAGACGTTTATTATATAATTTAACTTAAAACAGTAAATTTTTACATTAGAAGCGATAAAATTCTAATTATTAGGTACACTGCGTCATAGTATATCAGACTTTGCTCCTAAAATAACTACAAAGTCTGATTCATTTATTATAAAATAGGTTAAAGATTGATAATTAGATTTATGAGGATGATTGCAACTGTGATCCATCCTTATACAAAATGTTTGGACTGCAACTGTGGCCCAAATATTAATTTAGAGACATTTATTAGATATTTTAAACTATAAGATTTTAGTTTTTCATCTTATTGGCGTTCCGTGTATTAGAGATTTTTTATCCTATTGGCGTTCCACAACCGACTGCGGCCCAAAGCATCATGGGCAACTTAAATCTGGAGTGCATTTTAAGAAATAACTCCTAAACTACAAAAGATAGAGTCGTGCCGTTTTTTGCGACGTGATGTTTAAGACACACTGAATGTAAACAATAAATAACTGAATAATACAATAAAAATTTAAAATCTACCATCAGTGTGAAAAATAAGCCTACTAAGGACCTGGGTTGGCCTCCCACTAAGACTTAACTTGGCTGGGGATTTTACTGTCGTTTGGATAAGATTTTCCTCAGAAGAACTACCCATTAGAAGTCTTCTGACCCGATCTGGGGTCACCTGCTGGGAGCCTGAGGTTGCAACACTCTGTCCAATTGGTTCCGGAAACCTTGCGGTGCTAACACAAGGGCCATTGGCAGAGAGGTGAGTCTTGGTTATCTACCAGTCTTCACTGTATTGAGCATAGAAAGAGGGTTATGACTGTATTAGAAAAAATGTTAGTTAATTTAAACCTTAGCTCTACAGTCTTAAATTACATCAGTATTATAAATAGGACTTTAAAAAGGGTTTATTTGCTTAAATTAATATTTTAAACAAATAAGTAATATTTTAGAGCGATTGTAGGATGGTTCAGGTGGTATTAATATAATTTCAATAAATTCAAACCTTAGTTCTATAGACTTCAATAACATCAGTATTATAAATAGGACTTTAAAAAGGTTTATTTAATTAATTTAAATGTTTAATCAATCAATAGATAATACTTTAGAGTGTGTGTATCTCAGATTTACTAGGATTTTTTCAATAAATTTAAACCTTAGCTCTATAGGCTTTAATTACAACCACTATTATAAATAGGACTTTAAAAGGGTCATTTGTTTGAATTAATATTCTAAACTAATAAATAAATAAACATAAATTACTCATTCAATTGGCTATGGGACACGAGCCGGGGACTGATCCACCTACGGCGGGCCGCCATGGAGGAGGGTGTATAGTAATTGAAGGCCGAAACACCCTGTGATTCTATGGTTTACTACTGATGACGTGTCTCACAATTTAGGATATCGTTGGGTTAAAGGGAATTTTAATCTTAGCTCACACCCTTAACCTTAAATAGGATTTATTACGTCTCTTATCCCTGAACTCAAAATATGACCGTTAGTTTTAACCTCTTAACCTAAAATTTTAAACCTAAACATAACCGTTAGTTTTAACCTCTTATCCTAAAATTTTAAACCTAAACATAACCGTTAGTTTTAACCTCTTATCCTAAAATTTTAAACCTAAACATAACCGTTAGTTTTTAATTTCAAGTTTTAGAACCCTAGATCAGCACAACCCTATGTTTTTATAACCCTAGGTGTATTTGACCTCAAACCATTCTACGGGCACTATCCCTTAAGACTTATTTTACCCTATCTGGGGTAGGAGTGCTCGGTAATTAATTTCTCCCCAGCCTAGCCCAAAACACGATCGTTAGCCTACTTCAATCTATCAGGCGCCATATCCGTCGATCGTTTGTATGGAGAGCGCTGGAGATGAGGCCTGAGTTGCAGGCCCGTGCACCACGTGGGTCTCTGGGTTTACGCCAGAGCTACGTCTTTTTACCCTAACCTAACCGGCCAGTGCCGCCCTCGGTCACCTTGTCTCCGGCCACCTCCACGGTTGATCTTAACCTGGTGGGCAGAGGTTAAAAAAGTCTAACTGTTAACCTCCTTTTATATACAACATGCATAAAATAACAATTACCTTCTGTATTAACTAATATTCATTTAAATGCAATCTAGACACCCACTCAGGCACCCTAGTAATTGGGGGCAACAGTATCGAAGCTCATACATGAGCACGTACTGTAATGTTTGGACCGAAAGGCACAGGAGATCCATTGCTTAGGACGACCGAAAATAAAGGCTCGTAGGCGGCGGCACGCTAAGAGATATGGGGGGAAGCTGTCGGAGGCGTAAGTGCATTGCCACACAAGGGGTCGTTGGGCATGCGTCTAGAGCACGATCTGGAATAGCCAGGATCTAGATTAGGGGTCAAGGCACCCTCAAGGACCAAAAGGAGGGCTGAGGCCTAAAACGACCCAATACTTCATGTCACCCTCGGAGGTTTGGGCCACCCCGAGACGGAGGGCACTCTTTAGCTTAGGCTCAGACTGCGTGTCCTGACTCTGGTTTATGCTGTCCTCGAGCAACCTTCTGTTGATCGCTGTCTGCCTCACGACGCCCTAAGATAGGCGTCTGCTGGTCCAAGCTTGCTTCTTTCAGAGCGTTACAGCTCAGGCAAGAATGATAGAATATGCGTCGTAGGTTATTAGGCCTTAAAACCATTTACAATATTTGATTTAATTCATTCACTAAATAGGTCAAACATCGCTCACTAGGATATTAGGGAGATTGCAACTGTGATCCACCCTGATACAAAATGTTTTGGCTGAAACTTTGGCCCAAACCACTAATTAGAGACGTTTATTATATAATTTAACTTAAAACAGTAAATTTTTACATTAGAAGCGATAAAATTCTAATTATTAGGTACACTGCGTCATAGTATATCAGACTTTGCTCCTAAAATAACTACAAAGTCTGATTCATTTATTATAAAATAGGTTAAAGATTGATAATTAGATTTATGAGGATGATTGCAACTGTGATCCATCCTTATACAAAATGTTTGGACTGCAACTGTGGCCCAAATATTAATTTAGAGACATTTATTAGATATTTTAAACTATAAGATTTTAGTTTTTCATCTTATTGGCGTTCCGTGTATTAGAGATTTTTTATCCTATTGGCGTTCCACAACCGACTGCGGCCCAAAGCATCATGGGCAACTTAAATCTGGAGTGCATTTTAAGAAATAACTCCTAAACTACAAAAGATAGAGTCGTGCCGTTTTTTGCGACGTGATGTTTAAGACACACTGAATGTAAACAATAAATAACTGAATAATACAATAAAAATTTAAAATCTACCATCAGTGTGAAAAATAAGCCTACTAAGGACCTGGGTTGGCCTCCCACTAAGACTTAACTTGGCTGGGGATTTTACTGTCGTTTGGATAAGATTTTCCTCAGAAGAACTACCCATTAGAAGTCTTCTGACCCGATCTGGGGTCACCTGCTGGGAGCCTGAGGTTGCAACACTCTGTCCAATTGGTTCCGGAAACCTTGCGGTGCTAACACAAGGGCCATTGGCAGAGAGGTGAGTCTTGGTTATCTACCAGTCTTCACTGTATTGAGCATAGAAAGAGGGTTATGACTGTATTAGAAAAAATGTTAGTTAATTTAAACCTTAGCTCTACAGTCTTAAATTACATCAGTATTATAAATAGGACTTTAAAAAGGGTTTATTTGCTTAAATTAATATTTTAAACAAATAAGTAATATTTTAGAGCGATTGTAGGATGGTTCAGGTGGTATTAATATAATTTCAATAAATTCAAACCTTAGTTCTATAGACTTCAATAACATCAGTATTATAAATAGGACTTTAAAAAGGTTTATTTAATTAATTTAAATGTTTAATCAATCAATAGATAATACTTTAGAGTGTGTGTATCTCAGATTTACTAGGATTTTTTCAATAAATTTAAACCTTAGCTCTATAGGCTTTAATTACAACCACTATTATAAATAGGACTTTAAAAGGGTCATTTGTTTGAATTAATATTCTAAACTAATAAATAAATAAACATAAATTACTCATTCAATTGGCTATGGGACACGAGCCGGGGACTGATCCACCTACGGCGGGCCGCCATGGAGGAGGGTGTATAGTAATTGAAGGCCGAAACACCCTGTGATTCTATGGTTTACTACTGATGACGTGTCTCACAATTTAGGATATCGTTGGGTTAAAGGGAATTTTAATCTTAGCTCACACCCTTAACCTTAAATAGGATTTATTACGTCTCTTATCCCTGAACTCAAAATATGACCGTTAGTTTTAACCTCTTAACCTAAAATTTTAAACCTAAACATAACCGTTAGTTTTAACCTCTTATCCTAAAATTTTAAACCTAAACATAACCGTTAGTTTTAACCTCTTATCCTAAAATTTTAAACCTAAACATAACCGTTAGTTTTTAATTTCAAGTTTTAGAACCCTAGATCAGCACAACCCTATGTTTTTATAACCCTAGGTGTATTTGACCTCAAACCATTCTACGGGCACTATCCCTTAAGACTTATTTTACCCTATCTGGGGTAGGAGTGCTCGGTAATTAATTTCTCCCCAGCCTAGCCCAAAACACGATCGTTAGCCTACTTCAATCTATCAGGCGCCATATCCGTCGATCGTTTGTATGGAGAGCGCTGGAGATGAGGCCTGAGTTGCAGGCCCGTGCACCACGTGGGTCTCTGGGTTTACGCCAGAGCTACGTCTTTTTACCCTAACCTAACCGGCCAGTGCCGCCCTCGGTCACCTTGTCTCCGGCCACCTCCACGGTTGATCTTAACCTGGTGGGCAGAGGTTAAAAAAGTCTAACTGTTAACCTCCTTTTATATACAACATGCATAAAATAACAATTACCTTCTGTATTAACTAATATTCATTTAAATGCAATCTAGACACCCACTCAGGCACCCTAGTAATTGGGGGCAACAGTATCGAAGCTCATACATGAGCACGTACTGTAATGTTTGGACCGAAAGGCACAGGAGATCCATTGCTTAGGACGACCGAAAATAAAGGCTCGTAGGCGGCGGCACGCTAAGAGATATGGGGGGAAGCTGTCGGAGGCGTAAGTGCATTGCCACACAAGGGGTCGTTGGGCATGCGTCTAGAGCACGATCTGGAATAGCCAGGATCTAGATTAGGGGTCAAGGCACCCTCAAGGACCAAAAGGAGGGCTGAGGCCTAAAACGACCCAATACTTCATGTCACCCTCGGAGGTTTGGGCCACCCCGAGACGGAGGGCACTCTTTAGCTTAGGCTCAGACTGCGTGTCCTGACTCTGGTTTATGCTGTCCTCGAGCAACCTTCTGTTGATCGCTGTCTGCCTCACGACGCCCTAAGATAGGCGTCTGCTGGTCCAAGCTTGCTTCTTTCAGAGCGTTACAGCTCAGGCAAGAATGATAGAATATGCGTCGTAGGTTATTAGGCCTTAAAACCATTTACAATATTTGATTTAATTCATTCACTAAATAGGTCAAACATCGCTCACTAGGATATTAGGGAGATTGCAACTGTGATCCACCCTGATACAAAATGTTTTGGCTGAAACTTTGGCCCAAACCACTAATTAGAGACGTTTATTATATAATTTAACTTAAAACAGTAAATTTTTACATTAGAAGCGATAAAATTCTAATTATTAGGTACACTGCGTCATAGTATATCAGACTTTGCTCCTAAAATAACTACAAAGTCTGATTCATTTATTATAAAATAGGTTAAAGATTGATAATTAGATTTATGAGGATGATTGCAACTGTGATCCATCCTTATACAAAATGTTTGGACTGCAACTGTGGCCCAAATATTAATTTAGAGACATTTATTAGATATTTTAAACTATAAGATTTTAGTTTTTCATCTTATTGGCGTTCCGTGTATTAGAGATTTTTTATCCTATTGGCGTTCCACAACCGACTGCGGCCCAAAGCATCATGGGCAACTTAAATCTGGAGTGCATTTTAAGAAATAACTCCTAAACTACAAAAGATAGAGTCGTGCCGTTTTTTGCGACGTGATGTTTAAGACACACTGAATGTAAACAATAAATAACTGAATAATACAATAAAAATTTAAAATCTACCATCAGTGTGAAAAATAAGCCTACTAAGGACCTGGGTTGGCCTCCCACTAAGACTTAACTTGGCTGGGGATTTTACTGTCGTTTGGATAAGATTTTCCTCAGAAGAACTACCCATTAGAAGTCTTCTGACCCGATCTGGGGTCACCTGCTGGGAGCCTGAGGTTGCAACACTCTGTCCAATTGGTTCCGGAAACCTTGCGGTGCTAACACAAGGGCCATTGGCAGAGAGGTGAGTCTTGGTTATCTACCAGTCTTCACTGTATTGAGCATAGAAAGAGGGTTATGACTGTATTAGAAAAAATGTTAGTTAATTTAAACCTTAGCTCTACAGTCTTAAATTACATCAGTATTATAAATAGGACTTTAAAAAGGGTTTATTTGCTTAAATTAATATTTTAAACAAATAAGTAATATTTTAGAGCGATTGTAGGATGGTTCAGGTGGTATTAATATAATTTCAATAAATTCAAACCTTAGTTCTATAGACTTCAATAACATCAGTATTATAAATAGGACTTTAAAAAGGTTTATTTAATTAATTTAAATGTTTAATCAATCAATAGATAATACTTTAGAGTGTGTGTATCTCAGATTTACTAGGATTTTTTCAATAAATTTAAACCTTAGCTCTATAGGCTTTAATTACAACCACTATTATAAATAGGACTTTAAAAGGGTCATTTGTTTGAATTAATATTCTAAACTAATAAATAAATAAACATAAATTACTCATTCAATTGGCTATGGGACACGAGCCGGGGACTGATCCACCTACGGCGGGCCGCCATGGAGGAGGGTGTATAGTAATTGAAGGCCGAAACACCCTGTGATTCTATGGTTTACTACTGATGACGTGTCTCACAATTTAGGATATCGTTGGGTTAAAGGGAATTTTAATCTTAGCTCACACCCTTAACCTTAAATAGGATTTATTACGTCTCTTATCCCTGAACTCAAAATATGACCGTTAGTTTTAACCTCTTAACCTAAAATTTTAAACCTAAACATAACCGTTAGTTTTAACCTCTTATCCTAAAATTTTAAACCTAAACATAACCGTTAGTTTTAACCTCTTATCCTAAAATTTTAAACCTAAACATAACCGTTAGTTTTTAATTTCAAGTTTTAGAACCCTAGATCAGCACAACCCTATGTTTTTATAACCCTAGGTGTATTTGACCTCAAACCATTCTACGGGCACTATCCCTTAAGACTTATTTTACCCTATCTGGGGTAGGAGTGCTCGGTAATTAATTTCTCCCCAGCCTAGCCCAAAACACGATCGTTAGCCTACTTCAATCTATCAGGCGCCATATCCGTCGATCGTTTGTATGGAGAGCGCTGGAGATGAGGCCTGAGTTGCAGGCCCGTGCACCACGTGGGTCTCTGGGTTTACGCCAGAGCTACGTCTTTTTACCCTAACCTAACCGGCCAGTGCCGCCCTCGGTCACCTTGTCTCCGGCCACCTCCACGGTTGATCTTAACCTGGTGGGCAGAGGTTAAAAAAGTCTAACTGTTAACCTCCTTTTATATACAACATGCATAAAATAACAATTACCTTCTGTATTAACTAATATTCATTTAAATGCAATCTAGACACCCACTCAGGCACCCTAGTAATTGGGGGCAACAGTATCGAAGCTCATACATGAGCACGTACTGTAATGTTTGGACCGAAAGGCACAGGAGATCCATTGCTTAGGACGACCGAAAATAAAGGCTCGTAGGCGGCGGCACGCTAAGAGATATGGGGGGAAGCTGTCGGAGGCGTAAGTGCATTGCCACACAAGGGGTCGTTGGGCATGCGTCTAGAGCACGATCTGGAATAGCCAGGATCTAGATTAGGGGTCAAGGCACCCTCAAGGACCAAAAGGAGGGCTGAGGCCTAAAACGACCCAATACTTCATGTCACCCTCGGAGGTTTGGGCCACCCCGAGACGGAGGGCACTCTTTAGCTTAGGCTCAGACTGCGTGTCCTGACTCTGGTTTATGCTGTCCTCGAGCAACCTTCTGTTGATCGCTGTCTGCCTCACGACGCCCTAAGATAGGCGTCTGCTGGTCCAAGCTTGCTTCTTTCAGAGCGTTACAGCTCAGGCAAGAATGATAGAATATGCGTCGTAGGTTATTAGGCCTTAAAACCATTTACAATATTTGATTTAATTCATTCACTAAATAGGTCAAACATCGCTCACTAGGATATTAGGGAGATTGCAACTGTGATCCACCCTGATACAAAATGTTTTGGCTGAAACTTTGGCCCAAACCACTAATTAGAGACGTTTATTATATAATTTAACTTAAAACAGTAAATTTTTACATTAGAAGCGATAAAATTCTAATTATTAGGTACACTGCGTCATAGTATATCAGACTTTGCTCCTAAAATAACTACAAAGTCTGATTCATTTATTATAAAATAGGTTAAAGATTGATAATTAGATTTATGAGGATGATTGCAACTGTGATCCATCCTTATACAAAATGTTTGGACTGCAACTGTGGCCCAAATATTAATTTAGAGACATTTATTAGATATTTTAAACTATAAGATTTTAGTTTTTCATCTTATTGGCGTTCCGTGTATTAGAGATTTTTTATCCTATTGGCGTTCCACAACCGACTGCGGCCCAAAGCATCATGGGCAACTTAAATCTGGAGTGCATTTTAAGAAATAACTCCTAAACTACAAAAGATAGAGTCGTGCCGTTTTTTGCGACGTGATGTTTAAGACACACTGAATGTAAACAATAAATAACTGAATAATACAATAAAAATTTAAAATCTACCATCAGTGTGAAAAATAAGCCTACTAAGGACCTGGGTTGGCCTCCCACTAAGACTTAACTTGGCTGGGGATTTTACTGTCGTTTGGATAAGATTTTCCTCAGAAGAACTACCCATTAGAAGTCTTCTGACCCGATCTGGGGTCACCTGCTGGGAGCCTGAGGTTGCAACACTCTGTCCAATTGGTTCCGGAAACCTTGCGGTGCTAACACAAGGGCCATTGGCAGAGAGGTGAGTCTTGGTTATCTACCAGTCTTCACTGTATTGAGCATAGAAAGAGGGTTATGACTGTATTAGAAAAAATGTTAGTTAATTTAAACCTTAGCTCTACAGTCTTAAATTACATCAGTATTATAAATAGGACTTTAAAAAGGGTTTATTTGCTTAAATTAATATTTTAAACAAATAAGTAATATTTTAGAGCGATTGTAGGATGGTTCAGGTGGTATTAATATAATTTCAATAAATTCAAACCTTAGTTCTATAGACTTCAATAACATCAGTATTATAAATAGGACTTTAAAAAGGTTTATTTAATTAATTTAAATGTTTAATCAATCAATAGATAATACTTTAGAGTGTGTGTATCTCAGATTTACTAGGATTTTTTCAATAAATTTAAACCTTAGCTCTATAGGCTTTAATTACAACCACTATTATAAATAGGACTTTAAAAGGGTCATTTGTTTGAATTAATATTCTAAACTAATAAATAAATAAACATAAATTACTCATTCAATTGGCTATGGGACACGAGCCGGGGACTGATCCACCTACGGCGGGCCGCCATGGAGGAGGGTGTATAGTAATTGAAGGCCGAAACACCCTGTGATTCTATGGTTTACTACTGATGACGTGTCTCACAATTTAGGATATCGTTGGGTTAAAGGGAATTTTAATCTTAGCTCACACCCTTAACCTTAAATAGGATTTATTACGTCTCTTATCCCTGAACTCAAAATATGACCGTTAGTTTTAACCTCTTAACCTAAAATTTTAAACCTAAACATAACCGTTAGTTTTAACCTCTTATCCTAAAATTTTAAACCTAAACATAACCGTTAGTTTTAACCTCTTATCCTAAAATTTTAAACCTAAACATAACCGTTAGTTTTTAATTTCAAGTTTTAGAACCCTAGATCAGCACAACCCTATGTTTTTATAACCCTAGGTGTATTTGACCTCAAACCATTCTACGGGCACTATCCCTTAAGACTTATTTTACCCTATCTGGGGTAGGAGTGCTCGGTAATTAATTTCTCCCCAGCCTAGCCCAAAACACGATCGTTAGCCTACTTCAATCTATCAGGCGCCATATCCGTCGATCGTTTGTATGGAGAGCGCTGGAGATGAGGCCTGAGTTGCAGGCCCGTGCACCACGTGGGTCTCTGGGTTTACGCCAGAGCTACGTCTTTTTACCCTAACCTAACCCAACCCTAACCCTAACCCTAACCCTAACCCCTAACCCTAACCCTAACCCTAACCCTGTCTTGGTTATCTACCAGTCTTCACTGTATTTAGCATAGAATGAAGGTTATGACTGTATTAGAAAAAATGCTAGTTAATTTAAACCTTAGCTCTGTAATCTTAAATTACATCAGTATTATAAATAGGACTTTAAAAAGGGTTTATTTGCTTAAATTAATATTTTAAACAAATAAGTAATATTTTAGAGTGATTGTAGGATGGTTCAGGTGGTATTAATATAATTTCAATAAATTTAAACCTTAGTTCTTTAGACTTTAATAACACCAGTATTATAAATAGGACTTTAAAAAGGTTTAGTTAAATAATTTAAATGTTAAATCAATCAATAAATAATACTTTAGAGAGTGTGTGTATCTTAGATTTACTAGGTTTTTTTTCAATAAATTTAAACCTTAGCTCTATAGACTTTAATTACAACCACTATTATAAATAGGATTTTAAAAGGGTCATTTGTTTAAATCAACATTCTAAACTAATAAATAAATAAACACAAATTACTTATTTAATTGGCTATGGGACACGAGCCGGGGACTGATCCACCCACGGCGGGCCGCCATGGAGGAGGGTGTATAGTAATTGAAGGCCGAAACACCCTGTGATTCTATGGTTTACTACTGATGACGTGTCTCACAATTTAGGATATCGTTGGGTTAAAGGGAATTTTAATCTTAGTTCACACCCTTAACCTTAAATAGGATTTATTCCGTCTCTTATCCCTGAACTCAAAATTTAACCGTTAGTTTTAACCTCTTAACCTAAAATTTTAACCCTAAACATAACCATTAGTTTTAACCTCTAAACCTAAATTTTTAAACCTAAACATAACCATTAGTTTTAAATTTAAGTTCTAGAACCCTAGATCAGCACAACCCTATGTTCATATAACCCTAGGTGTATCTGACCTCAAACCGTTCTACGGGCACTATCCCTTAAGACTTATTTTACCCTATCTGGGGTAGGAGTGCTCGGTAATTAATTTCTCCCCAGCCTAGCCCAAAACACGATCGTTAGCCTACTTCAATCTATCAGGCGCCATATCCGTCGATCGTTTGTATGGAGAGCGCTGGAGATGAGGCCTGAGTTGCAGGCCCGTGCACCACGTGGGTCTCTGGGTTTACGCCAGAGCTACGTCTTTTTACCCTAACCCTAACCCTAACCCTAACCCTAATGTTTTGGCTGAAACTTTGGCCCAAACCACTAATTAGAGACGTTTATTATATAATTTAACTTAAAACAGTAAATTTTTTACATTAGAAGCGATAAAATTCTAATTATTAGGTACACTGCGTCATAGTATATCACACTTTGCTCCTAAAATAACTACAAAGTCTGATTCATTTATTATAAAATAGGTTAAAGATTGATAATTAGATTTATGAGGATGATTGCAACTGTGATCCATCCTTATACAAAATGTTTGGACTGCAACTGTGGCCCAAATATTAATTTAGAGACATTTATTAGATATTTTAAACTATAAGATTTTAGTTTTTCATCTTATTGGCGTTCCGTGTATTAGAGATTTTTTATCCTATTGGCGTTCCACAACCGACTGCGGCACAAAGCATCATGGGCAACTTAAATCTGGAGTGCATTTTAAGAAATAACTCCTAAACTACAAAAGATAGAGTCGTGCCGTTTTTTGCGACGTGATGTTTGAGACACACTGAATGTAAACAATAAATAACTGAATAATACAATAAAAATTTAAAATCTACCATCAGTGTGAAAAATAAGCCTACTAAGGACCTGGGTTGGCCTCCCACTAAGACTTTACTTGGCTGGGGATTCTACTGTCGTTTGGATAAGATTTTCCTCAGGAGACCTACCCATTAGAAGTCTCTTGACCCGATCTGGGGTCATCCGCTGGGATCAGATGGTCTACACTGATGGTGCAACACTCTGTCCAATTGGTTCCGGAAACCTTGCGGTGCTAACACAAGGGCCATTGGCAGAGAGGTGAGTCTTGGTTATCTACCAGTCTTCACTGTATTGAGCATAGAAAGAGGGTTATGACTGTATTAGAAAAAATGCTAGTTAATTTAAACCTTAGCTCTATAGTCTTAATTTACATCAGTATTATAAATAGGACTTTAAAAAGGGTTTATTTGCTTAAATTAATATTTTAAACAAATAAGTAATATTTTAGAGTGATTGTAGGATGGTTCAGGTGGTATTAATATAATTTCAATAAATTCAAACCTTAGTTCTATAGACTTCAATAACATCAGTATTATAAATAGGACTTTAAAAAGGTTTATTTAATTAATTTAAATGTTTAATCAATCAATAGATAATACTTTAGAGTGTGTGTATCTCAGATTTACTAGGATTTTTTCAATAAATTTAAACCTTAGCTCTATAGGCTTTAATTACAACCACTATTATAAATAGGACTTTAAAAGGGTCATTTGTTTGAATTAATATTCTAAACTAATAAATAAATAAACATAAATTACTCATTCAATTGGCTATGGGACACGAGCCGGGGACTGATCCACCTACGGCGGGCCGCCATGGAGGAGGGTGTATAGTAATTGAAGGCCGAAACACCCTGTGATTCTATGGTTTACTACTGATGACGTGTCTCACAATTTAGGATATCGTTGGGTTAAAGGGAATTTTAATCTTAGCTCACACCCTTAACCTTAAATAGGATTTATTCCGTCTCTTATCCCTGAACTCAAAATATAACCGTTAGTTTTAACCTCTTAACCTAAAATTTTAAACCTAAACATAACCGTTAGTTTTAACCTCTTAACCTAAAATTTTAAACCTAAACATAACCATTAGTTTTAACCTCTAAACCTAAATTTTTAAACCTAAACATAACCGTTAGTTTTAAATTTAAGTTCTAGAACCCTAGATCAGCACAACCCTATGTTCTTATAACCCTAGGTGTATCTGACCTCAAACTGTTCTACGGGCACTATCCCTTAAGACTTATTTTACCCTATCTGGGGTAGGAGTGCTCGGTAATTAATTTCTCCCCAGCCTAGCCCAAAACACGATCGTTAGCCTACTTCAATCTATCAGGCGCCATATCCGTCGATCGTTTGTATGGAGAGCGCTGGAGATGAGGCCTGAGTTGCAGGCCCGTGCACCACGTGGGTCTCTGGGTTTACGCCAGAGCTACGTCTTTTTACCCTAACCTAACCGGCCAGTGCCGCCCTCGGTCACCTTGTCTCCGGCCACCTCCACGGTTGATCTTAACCTGGTGGGCAGAGGTTAAAAAAGTCTAACTGTTAACCTCCTTTTATATACAACATGCATAAAATAACATTAACCTTCTGTATTAACTAATATTAATTTAAATGCAATCTAGACACCCACTCAGGCACCCTAGTAATTGGGGGCAACAGTATCGAAGCTCATACATGAGCACGTACTGTAATGTTTGGACCGAAAGGCACGGGAGATCCATTGCTTAGGACGACCGAAAATAAAGGCTCGTAGGCGGCGGCACGCTAAGAGATATGGGGGGAAGCTGTCGGAGGCGTAAGTGCATTGCCACACAAGGGGTCGTTGGGCATGCGTCTAGAGCACGATCTGGAATAGCCAGGATCTAGATTAGGGGTCAAGGCACCCTCAAGGACCAAAAGGAGGGCTGAGGCCTAAAACGACCCAATACTTCATGTCACCCTCGGAGGTTTGGGCCACCCCGAGACGGAGGGCACTCTTTAGCTTAGGCTCAGACTGCGTGTCCTGACTCTGGTTTATGCTGTCCTCGAGCAACCTTCTGTTGATCGCTGTCTGCCTCACGACGCCCTAAGATAGGCGTCTGCTGGTCCAAGCTTGCTTCTTTCAGAGCGTTACAGCTCAGGCAAGAATGATAGAATAAGCGTCGTAGGTTATTAGGCCTAAAAATCATTTACAATATTTGATTCAATTCATTCACTAAATAGGTCAAACATCGCTCACTAGGATATTAGGGAGATTGCAACTGTGATCCACCCTGATACAAAATGTTTTGGCTGAAACTTTGGCCCAAACCACTAATTAGAGACGTTTATTATATAATTTAACTTAAAACAGTAAATTTTTTACATTAGAAGCGATAAAATTCTAATTATTAGGTACACTGCGTCATAGTATATCACACTTTGCTCCTAAAATAACTACAAAGTCTGATTCATTTATTATAAAATAGGTTAAAGATTGATAATTAGATTTATGAGGATGATTGCAACTGTGATCCATCCTTATACAAAATGTTTGGACTGCAACTGTGGCCCAAATATTAATTTAGAGACATTTATTAGATATTTTAAACTATAAGATTTTAGTTTTTCATCTTATTGGCGTTCCGTGTATTAGAGATTTTTTATCCTATTGGCGTTCCACAACCGACTGCGGCACAAAGCATCATGGGCAACTTAAATCTGGAGTGCATTTTAAGAAATAACTCCTAAACTACAAAAGATAGAGTCGTGCCGTTTTTTGCGACGTGATGTTTGAGACACACTGAATGTAAACAATAAATAACTGAATAATACAATAAAAATTTAAAATCTACCATCAGTGTGAAAAATAAGCCTACTAAGGACCTGGGTTGGCCTCCCACTAAGACTTTACTTGGCTGGGGATTCTACTGTCGTTTGGATAAGATTTTCCTCAGGAGACCTACCCATTAGAAGTCTCTTGACCCGATCTGGGGTCATCCGCTGGGATCAGATGGTCTACACTGATGGTGCAACACTCTGTCCAATTGGTTCCGGAAACCTTGCGGTGCTAACACAAGGGCCATTGGCAGAGAGGTGAGTCTTGGTTATCTACCAGTCTTCACTGTATTGAGCATAGAAAGAGGGTTATGACTGTATTAGAAAAAATGCTAGTTAATTTAAACCTTAGCTCTATAGTCTTAATTTACATCAGTATTATAAATAGGACTTTAAAAAGGGTTTATTTGCTTAAATTAATATTTTAAACAAATAAGTAATATTTTAGAGTGATTGTAGGATGGTTCAGGTGGTATTAATATAATTTCAATAAATTCAAACCTTAGTTCTATAGACTTCAATAACATCAGTATTATAAATAGGACTTTAAAAAGGTTTATTTAATTAATTTAAATGTTTAATCAATCAATAGATAATACTTTAGAGTGTGTGTATCTCAGATTTACTAGGATTTTTTCAATAAATTTAAACCTTAGCTCTATAGGCTTTAATTACAACCACTATTATAAATAGGACTTTAAAAGGGTCATTTGTTTGAATTAATATTCTAAACTAATAAATAAATAAACATAAATTACTCATTCAATTGGCTATGGGACACGAGCCGGGGACTGATCCACCTACGGCGGGCCGCCATGGAGGAGGGTGTATAGTAATTGAAGGCCGAAACACCCTGTGATTCTATGGTTTACTACTGATGACGTGTCTCACAATTTAGGATATCGTTGGGTTAAAGGGAATTTTAATCTTAGCTCACACCCTTAACCTTAAATAGGATTTATTCCGTCTCTTATCCCTGAACTCAAAATATAACCGTTAGTTTTAACCTCTTAACCTAAAATTTTAAACCTAAACATAACCGTTAGTTTTAACCTCTTAACCTAAAATTTTAAACCTAAACATAACCATTAGTTTTAACCTCTAAACCTAAATTTTTAAACCTAAACATAACCGTTAGTTTTAAATTTAAGTTCTAGAACCCTAGATCAGCACAACCCTATGTTCTTATAACCCTAGGTGTATCTGACCTCAAACTGTTCTACGGGCACTATCCCTTAAGACTTATTTTACCCTATCTGGGGTAGGAGTGCTCGGTAATTAATTTCTCCCCAGCCTAGCCCAAAACACGATCGTTAGCCTACTTCAATCTATCAGGCGCCATATCCGTCGATCGTTTGTATGGAGAGCGCTGGAGATGAGGCCTGAGTTGCAGGCCCGTGCACCACGTGGGTCTCTGGGTTTACGCCAGAGCTACGTCTTTTTACCCTAACCTAACCGGCCAGTGCCGCCCTCGGTCACCTTGTCTCCGGCCACCTCCACGGTTGATCTTAACCTGGTGGGCAGAGGTTAAAAAAGTCTAACTGTTAACCTCCTTTTATATACAACATGCATAAAATAACATTAACCTTCTGTATTAACTAATATTAATTTAAATGCAATCTAGACACCCACTCAGGCACCCTAGTAATTGGGGGCAACAGTATCGAAGCTCATACATGAGCACGTACTGTAATGTTTGGACCGAAAGGCACGGGAGATCCATTGCTTAGGACGACCGAAAATAAAGGCTCGTAGGCGGCGGCACGCTAAGAGATATGGGGGGAAGCTGTCGGAGGCGTAAGTGCATTGCCACACAAGGGGTCGTTGGGCATGCGTCTAGAGCACGATCTGGAATAGCCAGGATCTAGATTAGGGGTCAAGGCACCCTCAAGGACCAAAAGGAGGGCTGAGGCCTAAAACGACCCAATACTTCATGTCACCCTCGGAGGTTTGGGCCACCCCGAGACGGAGGGCACTCTTTAGCTTAGGCTCAGACTGCGTGTCCTGACTCTGGTTTATGCTGTCCTCGAGCAACCTTCTGTTGATCGCTGTCTGCCTCACGACGCCCTAAGATAGGCGTCTGCTGGTCCAAGCTTGCTTCTTTCAGAGCGTTACAGCTCAGGCAAGAATGATAGAATAAGCGTCGTAGGTTATTAGGCCTAAAAATCATTTACAATATTTGATTCAATTCATTCACTAAATAGGTCAAACATCGCTCACTAGGATATTAGGGAGATTGCAACTGTGATCCACCCTGATACAAAATGTTTTGGCTGAAACTTTGGCCCAAACCACTAATTTGAGACGTTTATTATATAATTTAACTTAAAACAGTAAATTTTTTACATTAGAAGCGATAAAATTCTAATTATTAGGTACACTGCGTCATAGTATATCACACTTTGCTCCTAAAATAACTACAAAGTCTGATTCATTTATTATAAAATAGGTTAAAGATTGATAATTAGATTTATGAGGATGATTGCAACTGTGATCCATCCTTATACAAAATGTTTGGACTGCAACTGTGGCCCAAATATTAATTTAGAGACATTTATTAGATATTTTAAACTATAAGATTTTAGTTTTTCATCTTATTGGCGTTCCGTGTATTAGAGATTTTTTATCCTATTGGCGTTCCACAACCGACTGCGGCACAAAGCATCATGGGCAACTTAAATCTGGAGTGCATTTTAAGAAATAACTCCTAAACTACAAAAGATAGAGTCGTGCCGTTTTTTGCGACGTGATGTTTGAGACACACTGAATGTAAACAATAAATAACTGAATAATACAATAAAAATTTAAAATCTACCATCAGTGTGAAAAATAAGCCTACTAAGGACCTGGGTTGGCCTCCCACTAAGACTTTACTTGGCTGGGGATTCTACTGTCGTTTGGATAAGATTTTCCTCAGGAGACCTACCCATTAGAAGTCTCTTGACCCGATCTGGGGTCATCCGCTGGGATCAGATGGTCTACACTGATGGTGCAACACTCTGTCCAATTGGTTCCGGAAACCTTGCGGTGCTAACACAAGGGCCATTGGCAGAGAGGTGAGTCTTGGTTATCTACCAGTCTTCACTGTATTGAGCATAGAAAGAGGGTTATGACTGTATTAGAAAAAATGCTAGTTAATTTAAACCTTAGCTCTATAGTCTTAATTTACATCAGTATTATAAATAGGACTTTAAAAAGGGTTTATTTGCTTAAATTAATATTTTAAACAAATAAGTAATATTTTAGAGTGATTGTAGGATGGTTCAGGTGGTATTAATATAATTTCAATAAATTCAAACCTTAGTTCTATAGACTTCAATAACATCAGTATTATAAATAGGACTTTAAAAAGGTTTATTTAATTAATTTAAATGTTTAATCAATCAATAGATAATACTTTAGAGTGTGTGTATCTCAGATTTACTAGGATTTTTTCAATAAATTTAAACCTTAGCTCTATAGGCTTTAATTACAACCACTATTATAAATAGGACTTTAAAAGGGTCATTTGTTTGAATTAATATTCTAAACTAATAAATAAATAAACATAAATTACTCATTCAATTGGCTATGGGACACGAGCCGGGGACTGATCCACCTACGGCGGGCCGCCATGGAGGAGGGTGTATAGTAATTGAAGGCCGAAACACCCTGTGATTCTATGGTTTACTACTGATGACGTGTCTCACAATTTAGGATATCGTTGGGTTAAAGGGAATTTTAATCTTAGCTCACACCCTTAACCTTAAATAGGATTTATTCCGTCTCTTATCCCTGAACTCAAAATATAACCGTTAGTTTTAACCTCTTAACCTAAAATTTTAAACCTAAACATAACCGTTAGTTTTAACCTCTTAACCTAAAATTTTAAACCTAAACATAACCATTAGTTTTAACCTCTAAACCTAAATTTTTAAACCTAAACATAACCGTTAGTTTTAAATTTAAGTTCTAGAACCCTAGATCAGCACAACCCTATGTTCTTATAACCCTAGGTGTATCTGACCTCAAACTGTTCTACGGGCACTATCCCTTAAGACTTATTTTACCCTATCTGGGGTAGGAGTGCTCGGTAATTAATTTCTCCCCAGCCTAGCCCAAAACACGATCGTTAGCCTACTTCAATCTATCAGGCGCCATATCCGTCGATCGTTTGTATGGAGAGCGCTGGAGATGAGGCCTGAGTTGCAGGCCCGTGCACCACGTGGGTCTCTGGGTTTACGCCAGAGCTACGTCTTTTTACCCTAACCTAACCGGCCAGTGCCGCCCTCGGTCACCTTGTCTCCGGCCACCTCCACGGTTGATCTTAACCTGGTGGGCAGAGGTTAAAAAAGTCTAACTGTTAACCTCCTTTTATATACAACATGCATAAAATAACATTAACCTTCTGTATTAACTAATATTAATTTAAATGCAATCTAGACACCCACTCAGGCACCCTAGTAATTGGGGGCAACAGTATCGAAGCTCATACATGAGCACGTACTGTAATGTTTGGACCGAAAGGCACGGGAGATCCATTGCTTAGGACGACCGAAAATAAAGGCTCGTAGGCGGCGGCACGCTAAGAGATATGGGGGGAAGCTGTCGGAGGCGTAAGTGCATTGCCACACAAGGGGTCGTTGGGCATGCGTCTAGAGCACGATCTGGAATAGCCAGGATCTAGATTAGGGGTCAAGGCACCCTCAAGGACCAAAAGGAGGGCTGAGGCCTAAAACGACCCAATACTTCATGTCACCCTCGGAGGTTTGGGCCACCCCGAGACGGAGGGCACTCTTTAGCTTAGGCTCAGACTGCGTGTCCTGACTCTGGTTTATGCTGTCCTCGAGCAACCTTCTGTTGATCGCTGTCTGCCTCACGACGCCCTAAGATAGGCGTCTGCTGGTCCAAGCTTGCTTCTTTCAGAGCGTTACAGCTCAGGCAAGAATGATAGAATAAGCGTCGTAGGTTATTAGGCCTAAAAATCATTTACAATATTTGATTCAATTCATTCACTAAATAGGTCAAACATCGCTCACTAGGATATTAGGGAGATTGCAACTGTGATCCACCCTGATACAAAATGTTTTGGCTGAAACTTTGGCCCAAACCACTAATTAGAGACGTTTATTATATAATTTAACTTAAAACAGTAAATTTTTTACATTAGAAGCGATAAAATTCTAATTATTAGGTACACTGCGTCATAGTATATCACACTTTGCTCCTAAAATAACTACAAAGTCTGATTCATTTATTATAAAATAGGTTAAAGATTGATAATTAGATTTATGAGGATGATTGCAACTGTGATCCATCCTTATACAAAATGTTTGGACTGCAACTGTGGCCCAAATATTAATTTAGAGACATTTATTAGATATTTTAAACTATAAGATTTTAGTTTTTCATCTTATTGGCGTTCCGTGTATTAGAGATTTTTTATCCTATTGGCGTTCCACAACCGACTGCGGCACAAAGCATCATGGGCAACTTAAATCTGGAGTGCATTTTAAGAAATAACTCCTAAACTACAAAAGATAGAGTCGTGCCGTTTTTTGCGACGTGATGTTTGAGACACACTGAATGTAAACAATAAATAACTGAATAATACAATAAAAATTTAAAATCTACCATCAGTGTGAAAAATAAGCCTACTAAGGACCTGGGTTGGCCTCCCACTAAGACTTTACTTGGCTGGGGATTCTACTGTCGTTTGGATAAGATTTTCCTCAGGAGACCTACCCATTAGAAGTCTCTTGACCCGATCTGGGGTCATCCGCTGGGATCAGATGGTCTACACTGATGGTGCAACACTCTGTCCAATTGGTTCCGGAAACCTTGCGGTGCTAACACAAGGGCCATTGGCAGAGAGGTGAGTCTTGGTTATCTACCAGTCTTCACTGTATTGAGCATAGAAAGAGGGTTATGACTGTATTAGAAAAAATGCTAGTTAATTTAAACCTTAGCTCTATAGTCTTAATTTACATCAGTATTATAAATAGGACTTTAAAAAGGGTTTATTTGCTTAAATTAATATTTTAAACAAATAAGTAATATTTTAGAGTGATTGTAGGATGGTTCAGGTGGTATTAATATAATTTCAATAAATTCAAACCTTAGTTCTATAGACTTCAATAACATCAGTATTATAAATAGGACTTTAAAAAGGTTTATTTAATTAATTTAAATGTTTAATCAATCAATAGATAATACTTTAGAGTGTGTGTATCTCAGATTTACTAGGATTTTTTCAATAAATTTAAACCTTAGCTCTATAGGCTTTAATTACAACCACTATTATAAATAGGACTTTAAAAGGGTCATTTGTTTGAATTAATATTCTAAACTAATAAATAAATAAACATAAATTACTCATTCAATTGGCTATGGGACACGAGCCGGGGACTGATCCACCTACGGCGGGCCGCCATGGAGGAGGGTGTATAGTAATTGAAGGCCGAAACACCCTGTGATTCTATGGTTTACTACTGATGACGTGTCTCACAATTTAGGATATCGTTGGGTTAAAGGGAATTTTAATCTTAGCTCACACCCTTAACCTTAAATAGGATTTATTCCGTCTCTTATCCCTGAACTCAAAATATAACCGTTAGTTTTAACCTCTTAACCTAAAATTTTAAACCTAAACATAACCGTTAGTTTTAACCTCTTAACCTAAAATTTTAAACCTAAACATAACCATTAGTTTTAACCTCTAAACCTAAATTTTTAAACCTAAACATAACCGTTAGTTTTAAATTTAAGTTCTAGAACCCTAGATCAGCACAACCCTATGTTCTTATAACCCTAGGTGTATCTGACCTCAAACTGTTCTACGGGCACTATCCCTTAAGACTTATTTTACCCTATCTGGGGTAGGAGTGCTCGGTAATTAATTTCTCCCCAGCCTAGCCCAAAACACGATCGTTAGCCTACTTCAATCTATCAGGCGCCATATCCGTCGATCGTTTGTATGGAGAGCGCTGGAGATGAGGCCTGAGTTGCAGGCCCGTGCACCACGTGGGTCTCTGGGTTTACGCCAGAGCTACGTCTTTTTACCCTAACCTAACCGGCCAGTGCCGCCCTCGGTCACCTTGTCTCCGGCCACCTCCACGGTTGATCTTAACCTGGTGGGCAGAGGTTAAAAAAGTCTAACTGTTAACCTCCTTTTATATACAACATGCATAAAATAACATTAACCTTCTGTATTAACTAATATTAATTTAAATGCAATCTAGACACCCACTCAGGCACCCTAGTAATTGGGGGCAACAGTATCGAAGCTCATACATGAGCACGTACTGTAATGTTTGGACCGAAAGGCACGGGAGATCCATTGCTTAGGACGACCGAAAATAAAGGCTCGTAGGCGGCGGCACGCTAAGAGATATGGGGGGAAGCTGTCGGAGGCGTAAGTGCATTGCCACACAAGGGGTCGTTGGGCATGCGTCTAGAGCACGATCTGGAATAGCCAGGATCTAGATTAGGGGTCAAGGCACCCTCAAGGACCAAAAGGAGGGCTGAGGCCTAAAACGACCCAATACTTCATGTCACCCTCGGAGGTTTGGGCCACCCCGAGACGGAGGGCACTCTTTAGCTTAGGCTCAGACTGCGTGTCCTGACTCTGGTTTATGCTGTCCTCGAGCAACCTTCTGTTGATCGCTGTCTGCCTCACGACGCCCTAAGATAGGCGTCTGCTGGTCCAAGCTTGCTTCTTTCAGAGCGTTACAGCTCAGGCAAGAATGATAGAATAAGCGTCGTAGGTTATTAGGCCTAAAAATCATTTACAATATTTGATTCAATTCATTCACTAAATAGGTCAAACATCGCTCACTAGGATATTAGGGAGATTGCAACTGTGATCCACCCTGATACAAAATGTTTTGGCTGAAACTTTGGCCCAAACCACTAATTAGAGACGTTTATTATATAATTTAACTTAAAACAGTAAATTTTTTACATTAGAAGCGATAAAATTCTAATTATTAGGTACACTGCGTCATAGTATATCACACTTTGCTCCTAAAATAACTACAAAGTCTGATTCATTTATTATAAAATAGGTTAAAGATTGATAATTAGATTTATGAGGATGATTGCAACTGTGATCCATCCTTATACAAAATGTTTGGACTGCAACTGTGGCCCAAATATTAATTTAGAGACATTTATTAGATATTTTAAACTATAAGATTTTAGTTTTTCATCTTATTGGCGTTCCGTGTATTAGAGATTTTTTATCCTATTGGCGTTCCACAACCGACTGCGGCACAAAGCATCATGGGCAACTTAAATCTGGAGTGCATTTTAAGAAATAACTCCTAAACTACAAAAGATAGAGTCGTGCCGTTTTTTGCGACGTGATGTTTGAGACACACTGAATGTAAACAATAAATAACTGAATAATACAATAAAAATTTAAAATCTACCATCAGTGTGAAAAATAAGCCTACTAAGGACCTGGGTTGGCCTCCCACTAAGACTTTACTTGGCTGGGGATTCTACTGTCGTTTGGATAAGATTTTCCTCAGGAGACCTACCCATTAGAAGTCTCTTGACCCGATCTGGGGTCATCCGCTGGGATCAGATGGTCTACACTGATGGTGCAACACTCTGTCCAATTGGTTCCGGAAACCTTGCGGTGCTAACACAAGGGCCATTGGCAGAGAGGTGAGTCTTGGTTATCTACCAGTCTTCACTGTATTGAGCATAGAAAGAGGGTTATGACTGTATTAGAAAAAATGCTAGTTAATTTAAACCTTAGCTCTATAGTCTTAATTTACATCAGTATTATAAATAGGACTTTAAAAAGGGTTTATTTGCTTAAATTAATATTTTAAACAAATAAGTAATATTTTAGAGTGATTGTAGGATGGTTCAGGTGGTATTAATATAATTTCAATAAATTCAAACCTTAGTTCTATAGACTTCAATAACATCAGTATTATAAATAGGACTTTAAAAAGGTTTATTTAATTAATTTAAATGTTTAATCAATCAATAGATAATACTTTAGAGTGTGTGTATCTCAGATTTACTAGGATTTTTTCAATAAATTTAAACCTTAGCTCTATAGGCTTTAATTACAACCACTATTATAAATAGGACTTTAAAAGGGTCATTTGTTTGAATTAATATTCTAAACTAATAAATAAATAAACATAAATTACTCATTCAATTGGCTATGGGACACGAGCCGGGGACTGATCCACCTACGGCGGGCCGCCATGGAGGAGGGTGTATAGTAATTGAAGGCCGAAACACCCTGTGATTCTATGGTTTACTACTGATGACGTGTCTCACAATTTAGGATATCGTTGGGTTAAAGGGAATTTTAATCTTAGCTCACACCCTTAACCTTAAATAGGATTTATTCCGTCTCTTATCCCTGAACTCAAAATATAACCGTTAGTTTTAACCTCTTAACCTAAAATTTTAAACCTAAACATAACCGTTAGTTTTAACCTCTTAACCTAAAATTTTAAACCTAAACATAACCATTAGTTTTAACCTCTAAACCTAAATTTTTAAACCTAAACATAACCGTTAGTTTTAAATTTAAGTTCTAGAACCCTAGATCAGCACAACCCTATGTTCTTATAACCCTAGGTGTATCTGACCTCAAACTGTTCTACGGGCACTATCCCTTAAGACTTATTTTACCCTATCTGGGGTAGGAGTGCTCGGTAATTAATTTCTCCCCAGCCTAGCCCAAAACACGATCGTTAGCCTACTTCAATCTATCAGGCGCCATATCCGTCGATCGTTTGTATGGAGAGCGCTGGAGATGAGGCCTGAGTTGCAGGCCCGTGCACCACGTGGGTCTCTGGGTTTACGCCAGAGCTACGTCTTTTTACCCTAACCTAACCCTAACCCTCTTAGCATAACCGTCAGTTTTAACCCTAAACTCTTAGAACCCTATTAGCTTTAAATCTAATGCTTTAAGTCTCAACATTAACCTTAAATGTATTTGACCTCTGACCTTTAACTTTAGGTTTTAGGTCTGCAGGGAACCGAGTCTTCCCAACCTCTCCCCAAACCTATCCTAACCCCAAAGTTCCTTGCCTTGGACCCTGTCCCGGGACCGTTACCCTTATTGTCTTTAACCCTACCTATTTTCCATAACCCTTACCTTACTCGGTGCCCATGTTTGACCTGAAAGTCACAGGCATTTACACTAACATAGGTTATTACACGGTCGTTAGCCTTCGTCGTACAATGGCCTAACTTTAACTAGAAATGACCCCGAATCTCAACCCCCAGGCCCTGATTTAAATCTTAACCCTTAAGCGGGTATCTCGGCTCATGGAGGGTCTTTACAACAATTTAGCTAAAAGCAAAGTCTTTAGCTCTTAAAATTTAAACAGGCGACACCGGTCGACCGTCATAGTGGAGGAGGCTGAAAATGAGGCCTGAGTGGCTGGCCCGTGCACAACGCTGGTTCCGGGTTCTTCCCGGGGCAGCGGATTATTTTACCCTAACCTAACCCAGCCAGTGCCGCCCTTGGTCACCTTGTTGGAAGCTATCTCCATGTCCTAGTGGGTAGAGGTTAAAACATTATCTTAATTGTTAACCTCACTATATAAAAGATAATACCATTTTAATATAGATACCCACCTAGGCACCCTATTAGCTGGGGACAACAGTTCTGCTGCTTATCCACAAGCACATGCTGTGATGATTGGACTGAGAGACACGGGTGATCCGTTGTTTAGGGCGGCCGAACAAACGGGCTCGAATGCGTCGGCAGGGGAGATAGGACGGGACGTTAGACCTCGGGCGTAAGCGCATACGGCTTCAAGGTTCAGTTGGCGTGCTCTGGAGCATGATTTGGGATTAGCCCGAATCTAGTGTAGGGGTCCGTGCCACCCTCGGAAGGAACGGGTAGGCCGATCACGACCCGCGATCTCATGCCATCCTCGGAGGTCCAGTCCACCCCGAGCCGATAGGCGATCTCTTAGCTTAGGCTCTGGTTGCGTGCCTCAGCCTGTCGCCCAATGCTGTCCTGGGGCATCCTTAATTGATCCCCGTCGGCCCTCCGGGACCCCTAAATAGGCGCCTGCAGGTCCAATCTGTCCCACTCAGAGCGTTAAAGCTCAGGCATGAGTGATTTAACATGCGTCGTAGGTTATTAGGCCTGTGTATAATCTTAATACTTGATGTTATTTATTTATTAAATAGGCTAAACATCGCTGAGTAGGGAAACAGAGGTGATTGCAACTGTATTCACTCTGATATAAAATATTTGGGCTGCAACTGTGGCCTGAATCACAAATTAGAGACGTTTAGTAGATATTTTAATTTAAAAATATAAAAATATATAATTCTTACTTTAGCAGCGATCTGAAATATTGATTTTTAAATGTGAAATGTATCATAGGTTATTAGACTTTAGATTGAAATAATTACAAAATCATATTCTATTATTTTTAAATAGGTATAAACTTGCAAATTACATAAATGAGGGTGATTGCAACTGTGATCCACTCTGATATAAGATATTTAGGCTGCAACTGTGGCCTAAACATTAAATTAAAGATATTTATTAGATATTTTAAACTATAAGATTTTCTACCCTATTGGCGTTCCGTAACCGACTGTGCCCCTAAGCATCATGGGCCACCTTAATCTGGAGTATATTTTAACAAATAACTCCTAAACCACAAAAGATAGAATCGTGCCGTTTTTGGCAACGTGATCTTTGTGACACACTGAATGGAAACAATAAATAACTGAATAATACCACAAAAATATTTAATCTACCATCAGTGTGAAAAATATGCCGATTAAGAACCTGGATTGGCCTTCCATTAAGGCTTTACTTGGCTGGGGATTTTCCTGTCATCCTGATAGAATTTTCCTCAGGAGGCCATTCCAGTAGAAGGTTGTTGATCTGATTTTCGGGGTCATCCGCTGGGATGAGACGGTCTCCACTCGCTTCCCGGTGCAGCACTCTGCCCAAATGGTTCCGGAAACCTTGCGGTGTTAACAAAAGGGCCTTTGGCAGAGAGGTGAGTCATGGTCTTCTACCAGTCTTCACTGTATTTGGTATATTTAGGAGTGTTACTGTATGATGGTTTAGGCTGTATTAGGATCATTGCAGTGAATTTAAACCTAATCTTTAATTACATTGGTACCATAATTAGGACTTTATTAAAGTTCATTTCTTAAAATCATTTTCAAATAAATAAAAAATATTTTAAAGTGATTGTATGATGGTTCAGGTTGTATTAGCATAATTTCAATATATTTAAATCTTAGTTCTATAGTCTTTAATTATACCAGTATTTTAAATAGGACTTTAAAAAGGTTATTTATTAAAATTAAAAATTTAAATCAATAAATAAATAAACATGAAATATTTTTTCAATTGGCTATGGGACACGAGCCGAGGACTGATCCACCTACGGCTGGCCGCCATGGATGAGGGTGTATAGTAATTGAAGGCCGAAACACCCTGTGACTCTATGGTTTACTACTGATGACGTGTCTCACAATTTAGGATATCGTTGGGTTAAAGGGAACTTTAATCTTAGCTCATACCCTTAACCTTAAATAGAATTTAATGCGTTTCCTCTCCCTGAACCTAAACATAACCGTCAGTGTCTTCAGCTGCTTATCAAAACTCTATGCCTAAACCTTTAACCCTAAATATAACCATCAGTTTTGAACCCTAGGCCTAAACCTTAACTCTTAGCATAACCGTCAGTTTTAACCCTAAACTCTTAGAACCCTATTAGCTTTAAATCTAATGCTTTAAGTCTCAACATTAACCTTAAATGTATTTGACCTCTGACCTTTAACTTTAGGTTTTAGGTCTGCAGGGAACCGAGTCTTCCCAACCTCTCCCCAAACCTATCCTAACCCCAAAGTTCCTTGCCTTGGACCCTGTCCCGGGACCGTTACCCTTATTGTCTTTAACCCTACCTATTTTCCATAACCCTTACCTTACTCGGTGCCCATGTTTGACCTGAAAGTCACAGGCATTTACACTAACATAGGTTATTACACGGTCGTTAGCCTTCGTCGTACAATGGCCTAACTTTAACTAGAAATGACCCCGAATCTCAACCCCCAGGCCCTGATTTAAATCTTAACCCTTAAGCGGGTATCTCGGCTCATGGAGGGTCTTTACAACAATTTAGCTAAAAGCAAAGTCTTTAGCTCTTAAAATTTAAACAGGCGACACCGGTCGACCGTCATAGTGGAGGAGGCTGAAAATGAGGCCTGAGTGGCTGGCCCGTGCACAACGCTGGTTCCGGGTTCTTCCCGGGGCAGCGGATTATTTTACCCTAACCTAACCCTAACCCTAACCCTTAGATTTACTAGGTTATTTCCAATAAATTTAAACCTTAGCTCTATAGACTTTAATTACAACCACTATTATAAATAGGATTTTAAAAGGGTCATTTGTTTAAATCAACATTCTAAACTAATAAATAAATAAACATAAATTTCTTATTTGATTGGCTATGGGACACGAGCCGGGGACTGATCCACCCACGGCGGGCCGCCATGGAGGAGGGTGTATAGTAATTGAAGGCCGAAACACCCTGTGATTCTATGGTTTACTACTGATGACGTGTCTCACAATTTAGGATATCGTTGGGTTAAAGGGAATTTTAATCTTAGCTCACACCCTTAACCTTAAATAGGATTTATTCCGTCTCTTATCCCTGAACTCAAAATATAACCGTTAGTTTTAACCTCTTAACCTAAAATTTTAAACCTAAACATAACCATTAGTTTTAACCTCTTAACCTAAAATTTTAAACCTAAACATAACCATTAGTTTTAACCTCTAAACCTAAATTTTTAAACCTAAACATAACCATTAGTTTTAAATTTAAGTTCTAGAACCCTAGATCAGCACAACCCTATGTTCTTATAACCCTAGGTGTATCTGACCTCAAACCGTTCTACGGGCACTATCCCTTAAGACTTATTTTACCCTATCTGGGGTAGGAGTGCTCGGTAATTAATTTCTCCCCAGCCTAGCCCAAAACACGATCGTTAGCCTACTTCAATCTATCAGGCGCCATATCCGTCGATCGTTTGTATGGAGAGCGCTGGAGATGAGGCCTGAGTTGCAGGCCCGTGCACCACGTGGGTCTCTGGGTTTACGCCAGAGCTACGTCTTTTTACCCTAACCTAACCCTACTTTAAGCTTTCTAACCCTATCTTTTCCCAACCCTAATCTTAACCCCAATTTACCCAACCCTAATTTTCCCTACCCCTAATCCCAAATCTTTCCTTTTATTTCCGGCGTGGGAGCGGGCATGGCCTGGCGTTGCGGCTATTTCCCCTAACCTAACCCTAACCCTAACCCTTCCCGGGGCAGCGGATTATTTTACCCTAACCTAACCCTACTTTCAGCTTTCTAACCCTATCTTTTCCCAGCCCTAATCTTAACCCCAATTTACCCAACCCTAATTCTCCCTACCCCTAATCCCAAATCTTACCTTTTATTTCCGGCGTGGGAGCGGGCATGGCCTGGCGTTGCGGCATTTCCCCTAACCTAACCCTAACCCTAACCCTAGGGTCCGGGCCCTCCCCACGGAGGTCTGGATGAAGTTTGGGGTCGATGGGACCGAGGGCGGCCGAGATACGGGCGGATGAACATCACTGTAAATCCCCCATATTATTCAAAGTGCTGAAAAATTCAAAGTCCCCAAGCCTGACCTCCATGGGTGTTCCCACGGGTGTGGGTGACCCATCTGGCCGGCCTGAGGTGCCTGGGGCCCGGCTGGATCCCCACCCTCCGGGCGGCGTGGGCCTTTACCTGTGGAGACACTACCTGAGTGGAAATTCCCCTATGTCCCAATGGGGCAAAACCCCTTTGGTTTTTGGGGCATATCTCCGCGGGCGTTGGGGCTACGGGGCTGGGGGAGGGCTCCTCGGATCCGTCCCCGGGCCCCGGTCACTCCTGTCCCGGTCTGGCGGGGCTGGGTCGCTCGGTGCGCCCGCTAGCGGCCGGAAGGTTCCCGGGACTCATCGGGGTATATCTCCCGGGTCCCTGGGGCTAGAGGGCTGGGGCTGGGGTCCTCGGATGCGTCTCGGGCTGGGGTACGTTAGGGTTATGGGCTGCGGGGATAAGGCGCTTTGCCGGGCCGGTAGGTGGCGTAGAAGGACCGGGTGTCTGAGCTCCGCGGGTCATCCGGGCATATCTCCCGGGCCCCTGGGGCTAGAAGGCTGGGGGAGGGCTCCCTGGATTCCCGCCGGGAGCCCCTACGAGGCTGGGCCGGTGGCCGGGAGATGGAACGCCCTGGCCGGCCGGGAGCGGCGCTATTTCCCGCTTGGGGTTTGAACATCCATATCTCGGCGGGGGTTGGGGCTAGAGAGCTTGGCGGGGGTGGGTCGCTTAGGGCCGGCGTGAGGGGCACCCAAAGCCCGGGGGGTGAGCCACTATATCTCCCCGGCCCTTGGGGCTAGGGAGCTGGGGGAGGGCTGGTTGAATTCAGGGGGTCCAGCCCTACTAGGGTGTGGGACTTGAGGTGAGTGGGGCTGGGGGAAGGTGTTGATCCCCAATCTTGGGGCAAGGTTTGGGTTAGGGCAAGTCCCCCCAGCCCAGCCCACTCAGGGTGGGCTTGAGCTGGGAGCCCTGATGAGCTCCAACCCTAGAATGTCCAAGCCCCATGGAGGCTAAGCCCTAGGGGGTGTGGGTGACTAAAGTGGCCGACCTAACCTTATCCTGGGGTTAGGGAGAGTCCCTAGCCCCAGGCTGGGGCTGGGGCTGGGGCAGGCCCCCAAACCCTAGGGGCCGGGAGCCCTAATATGCCATAACCCTAAGACGTCAAAGCCCCAAAGAGGCTAAGCCCCAGGGGCTGTGGGTGACCTGTGCTCCCGACCTAGGGGTGCCTGGGGCTGGGTAGAGTCCCAAGCCCCAGCCCCCCTAGTCTGGGGCAGGCCCCAGACCCTAGGGGCTGGGAGCCCTGATATGCCCAAACCCTAAGATGTCCAAGCCCCATGGAGGTCGAGACCCAGGGGGGGTGTGTGGGTGACCAGTGTGGCCGACCTAGGGGTGCCTGGGGCTGGGTAGAGTCCCAAGCCCCAAGCCCCAGGCCCCAAACCCCAACCTGGGGCTGGGGGTCCGAAACCCTAAGAGCCGGGAGCCCTGATATGCTGCAACCTTAGGGTGTCCGAGCCCCATGGTGGCTGAGGCCCAGGGGGGTGTGGGTGAGCAGTGTGGCCGACCTAGGGGTGCCTGGGGCTGGGTAAGGTCCAGAACCCCAGGCTGGGGCTGGGGAGGGTCGGATTCCCCCATCAGCACCTTCCCTGAGATTTTTGAAAAGTTTTTATAGTTAGTGAATTTTATTGAGATGTTGGCCCCCAGAAATGTTGGGCCCTGAGGTCCAGAGCCCCCTTTAATATGGAGGAGTACTGCAATTTTTACAACTTTTGCTAGGAAGGTCGTAGAGAGCTGATTTTTTTTTCTAAACTCATGAAAAAATTCAGGGGATTCGAACCTGGGGCCAAGGGATTTTTGTGACCCCTCCAAAGGGGAGTTCAGGGTCGTATCTCAGGCAGGGAAGGGGTTAAAATTCCGGGACCCCCTGCCCCAGGCTCAGGGGGGCCTCAGGAGCAACTTTGGTAAAGGCGAAAACCGCTAGGACCAACTTCCCGGTAAAACTTTTCCAGCATCGCCGTATTAGACCCTTTACGGCCCTAATTAGGGTTTAGCACCTTTCCCCAGCCCCAGGCACCTCAGGTTAACCAGCTTCATAGGCCTCCCCGGCCTGAATTTAATGAGCCTTCCCCCAGCTCTCTAACCCTCTAACCCTCTAACCCCAGCTCTCTAACCCAAGGAGATATAATGGCTTAACCCCTGGGCTTTGTGTGCCACTCACGCCTGCTCTGAGCAACCCACCCTCGCCAAACTCACCACCCTTCTAGCGTTTTCCCTCCCGCATCCTAGGGTTAAGATTAGGCTTAGGGTTAACCCCGGCGCCCCGAGCGGCCCACCCCCAGGAAACCTAGACAGCCTCGTAGGGCACCCAAGGCCAAATCCGAGGAGCTTTCCCCCAGTCCTCTAGCCCCAACGCCCGGGGAGATTTGCCCAAAAAGGCCCCGGAGCTTTCCGGCCACTAGTGGGCGCCCCGAGCAACCCCCCCCTGGGAAACCTAGCCCTCCTTTCCAAGGGCCCCGGGCCGAATCCCAAGAGCCCTGCCCAAGCCCTCTAGCCCTAACTCCCGGGAAGATACGCCTGCTTAATCCTAGACAGGATGTTGCCCGCTCACGCCCACCCCAAGCGCCCTAGCCCCGGGAACCCCGGACAGGAGTCCCTAGGCCCTCGGGATGAATCTCACGAGCCCTTCCCCAGCCCTCTAGCCCCAAGGGCAGGGGAGATACGCCTGCCTAACCACAGACAGGAAGTCGCCCGCTCACGCCCGCTCTGTATGACCCAGCCCCGCCAAACCTAGACAGGAGTCCCGAGGGCCCCGAGACAATTCCGAGGAGCCCTCCCCCAGTCCTCTAGCCCTAACGCCCGGCGAGATACACCGGCTTAACCCCAAGGGGGAACTACGCCATCCGCTACCCGCACCTCCAGGCCCCCCTACCAGGCCCCAGGGACTGGCCCCTGTCCGGGGCTCAAGGCCCCAGGGACCCCGGGCACCATCCGGACCCGGGCCCCCACACTTAAGCCCCCCCCACACGGACTAAGACCTTAAATACGGCCCACTGAAAGGCTAGACCCCTGGTATAACTAAAAAATAAAATAAGATCTGGCCAAATCCTCCTGGAGGAATTGGGCTTCAGGCCGACCAGAGGCACCCTCCTGGGCCACACTCGGCCTCCCACCGCGGTGTCGCCGCCTGGTGGTCAGTATTATTACTCTTTTTAAATTTTTTTTTTGGGCCCGTATCTCGGAAATGGCTTATTCCGCCTGAAGCAAAACGATTTTGGTTTCCAACTTCGAACGGCCGTATCTCGGGCACCGTTGGTCTGATCGGCTCCAAATTTTGCATGGGTGTTCAGGGGAAGGCCCCAGCCCAGATGCCATCGGCCCCGGGCCTGAGGCCCGACCCGGTCCCAGTCCGGCCCCGTTGGAGGCCGGGATCTTCATATAGCAATGTCAATCGGACCGACTTCTCAGTGTGAGTCCCTTGAGGGTAAGAATCTGGGATTTTACTGATAAGTGGAGTTCTGTGGTAATCCGACGATCCCAGCCGTCGCATGACCCATCCATGGCGACCACGGGGCTTCAGCAGCCCCGGACTTCGGACGCCCGTATGTCAGCCGCTGTCAGTTAGATCGGCCCCAAATGTCAGCCACGTGTTCGGGGGAAGGGCCCAGACTCCATGCTCCGGCCCAGCTCCCCAGCCCCGAAAGCCGCAGAGATATTTTGGCTTAACCCCGGGGGGTCGGGAGCCTCTCTCGCCGCCCACGAGCGCCCCACCCCCAAGAAAACTAGCCAGCCTCGTAGGGTTTACCGAGCCGCATCTGACGAGCCCAGCCCCAGCCCTCTCGCTTATATATATTTATATATTAATTTGTATTTTTTTATTATTATTATTATTTTTATATATTTTTAATAGGAGGAGTCCCTAGGCCCTCGGGATGAAACTTTCGCGTCAACGATACGAAAACAAACAAATAATTTTTTATTTTAAATTCAAATTCAAATTTTTTTTGTCACATACACAGTCATACACAGTACGATATACAGTGAAATGCTTATACGACTGCCAGTGACCTTAAAAGAAAAGAATAGTAAAAGCTTATACATAAGAAATAATAGGAATGAAAGAAATACTTTAAAAAATCAAATTAACTAGTAAAATATGCTATACAAAGTAAAATAAGAAATGAAAGAAATACTTTAAAAATAAAATTAACTAGTAAAATATGCTGTACAAAGTAAAATATACTGTAATAAGAGAAATACGTTAGAAAATATCAAATTATCAATATATCAAATAAAAAAATATAGAAAAGAAAATAGAAATTTGTTAAACAGATTTAAAGTGATTTGTGCATTATTTAAAGTGATTTGTGCCGTGAAGTTACAAAAAGATGGTAGTTAGTCTTGTGTTGTATTGTGGTTGAGAGACCTTATCACCTGCGGAAAGAAGCTCCTCTTCAGTCTCTCTGTGTTGGCCTTTAGGGAGCAAAATCGCTTCCCAGACCGCAACAGAGAGAACAGTCCATTGTTGGGATGGCTGAGGTCCTTTACAATGTTCCTGGCTTTGATCCAGCACCGCTTGCTGTAGATTGTGTGCAGGTCAGGGATTGGTACGGATGGTGCGCTCAGCTGATCGCACCACCCTCTGTAGAGCTCGTCTGTCCTACAAGGTGCTGTTTCCAAACCAGGTAGTGATGTTTCCCGTCAGGATGCTCTCTATGGTGCAGGAGTAAAAATTCCTGAGCATCTTGGAGGGCAGACTGAAGTCTCTCAAGCGTCTAAGGTGATAAAGATGCTGCCGGGCCTTTTTCACCACGGTGTTGATGTGACAGGTCCTGCGTGATGTGAACACCAAGGTATCGAAAGCTGTCCACTCTCTCCACTGGTAGTTCCTTTCCTGCTTTGTACAAAAGTCCACTATCAGCTTCTTTGTCTTGCTGACATTCAGGAGGAGATTGTTCCTCTGGCACCAGTTCTCCAGATTTCTAATCTCCTCTAGGTAGGCCGACTTATCATTGTTCATGATCAGGCCCACTAAAACAGTGTCTGGACACTGTTGGACACTTTTTGTTTTATACTGAGATGTTGGGCCTGGCCCAGTATTAAATGTAGTTGTCACTCCAAACTTCACCAGGAGGCTCACCAAGGCAATGGCATCTAGAATCCTGATTCTTAGACTCATAGGAACCTTCCTGAAGCCGGGTCTCTTCTGGGGCTACGTAGGGGCCCCAAACTGAGGATGCTCAATTCAGCATCCGACACAGTTCACGGATGTGCTCTTGGATTTATTGTTATCCTGGCAAAATGGTCCTTTTACAGACATGTTGGGTTTCATACTGAGATGTTGGGTCTGACCCAGTATCTCAATACGGACATGTTGGGTTTTATACTGAGATGTTGGTTCTGACCCAGTATCTGGGGAAATACATATTGGATCTTGCAATATGGGTCTGAGCAAGTTGGCTTTGACCATATTGGGTCTTGCATACATTCATAACAGATATTTATGTCTTCTGGGTTTTCAAAATGAATATTAAAATCTCCAGCAATTAACACTTTGTCTACAGAAACGACTAGGTTTGAGAGGAAATCTGCAAATTCACTAAGAAATTCCGAGTACGGCCCTGGAGGTCTGTAAATGACAATTAGCGGGATCGACTGAGCTGACTTAATATAGTTAAATACACTTATGTTACTATAAAGAATTTCAAATGAATTAAATTTGTGTCCGTGTTTTTGTACAATAGTCAAATTATCATTGTGAATAACTGCGACGCCTCCTCCTCTACCAGTTAACCGAGATTAATATTTATGGAGGGCAGTCTGGGGCCCCAAACTGAGGATGCTCGATTCAGCATCCGACACAGTTCACGGGTGTGCTCTTGGATCTTGGATTTATTGTTATCCTGCTTAAATGGTTAAAGGGCCTTTTACGGACATGTTGGGTTTTTCATACTGAGATGTTGGGTTTTATACTGAGATGTTGGGTCTGACCCAGTATCTCAATACGGACATGTTGGGTTTTATACTTTTGACACACCTCGTGGATCTACACGATCCGCTCAGACTGACCGGATGTCTGGGCACCGGGGGCCCACGCTCATTTGAGACCAGGATCTCTGTACAGCAATGTTAATCGGACCGACTTCTCCTTTTGAGACCCTTCAGTGTAAAAAAAATCTTGGATTTGCCACAAGAATGGTCTTGAGACTCCAAATTTAACCAGGAGGCTTACGGAGGTCTAGGCATCCACAATCCTGAATTTGACTCGTAGCACCTTCCTGAAGCCGGTTCTCTTCTGGGGCCACATAGGGGCCTGAAACCAACTTAGCTCACTTCGGCATCTGCCACAGACCACAGTAAACATATTATATTGCGATTGTTAATCTTTTTTTTGTTTCTTGACCCCCTGGAGCCATGTCTGTCTCCCGGGGCCATCACAACATTTGTGGCGAAGCATGGAATACCTTTTAATAAAATTTGAGCGCCCCTCCCCCAATGGCCACCTCTCATCTCTTAACCAGGAGGCTCACAGAGGCCATGGCATCTAGAATCTTGAATCTTAGACTCGTAGTACCTTCCTGAAGCCGGTTCTCTTCTGGGGCCACGTAGAGGCCCCAAACTAAGGATGCTCAATTCGGCATCTGACACAGACCACAGTAAACCATTGTAAATGGCAATATAATAGGTTTATAAAATAGGTACACTACTGTTAATTGGACCGACTCTCCTTTTAAGATCCTCCAGTGTAACGTTTCAGATTTGACGAGGTTGCCATGCACATTAGACTAAAGAATTATTTAAGTTTGTATGAAATGTGAATTGGAATGAATCAAAATGGTCAGTTTGTCCCTGGTGAGCAAGCCGAGGGCGACAGTGGCAAGGAAAAACTCCCTGAGATGGTAATAGGAAGAAACCTTGAGAGGAACCAGACTCAACAGGGAACCCATCCTCATCTGGGTAAAACAGAAAGCAGTAAATGATCTGCATTTATACAGTGTGTAGGGTGGGAGGCAGTTCAGCTTTAATAGCTAATGTTAATTGATGTTAATATGGAGTCCAGGTAGTTATTGCAGACCCAGGTAGACTTGTAAGAAGTTCCAGTCCTGAACTATCAAACTGTCAAGTCCCCAGAGAAACAGTTGTCAACACCAGTCAAGGCCAGAACCATTTTCTAGGTAGAGAGAATCATCCCCAGACACCAGACGCAACCCAGAGAGACACATGGGGCAGCCATGTGACGAGATCTTTAGCCAGAAGTGGGGCACCAGGATGGGTCAGACGGGTCCGGAGGGCAGAGGGAGTCTGGATCACTGGCAGCTCGGGAACATGTGCAGCTCAACAGAGAGAGAGAAAGAGTGAAAGGGGGAGACAGGAGGAGAGAGGAAAGAGAAAGAGGAGGGAAAGAGAAGAAGAGGAGAGATGGCAGTTAAGTATGGTCACAGTCACACAATGTATAATGTGAATGTATATTAACTGTAGAGTGCAAGCAGAGACTCCGGCAGGGCTAAGTATGACAGCATAACTAAAAGGGAGAGCCAGAAGAAAACACAAACATGAGGGCTTCCTGAGATGTAAAGCAAACAATCACCTCACTGTCAGCAAACCTATGTGATCAATGAGAGTGAGGAAGACAGCATCCAAACATACCAGTTCACCATAATACTCTACGTCCATGAGTCCCCCAGATCTGCTCCTTCGCCTATGGCAAATCAATTTATAAAAAGGCTTGGCTAAATAAGTAGGTTTTTAGCCTGAACTTAAACACTGAGACTGTGTCTGAGTCCCGAACACTATTTGGAAGACTATTCCATAATTTTGGGGCTTTGTAAGAAAAAGCTCTGCCCCCAGCTGTATTTTTCATAATATGCGGTACTGACAAGCAGCCTGCATCCTTTGATTGAAGTAGGCGCGGCGGATCGTAAGACACTAGCAGTTCGCTCAGGTACTGCGGCGCGAGTCCATTTAATGCTTTATATGTCCAGAGTAGTATTTTAAAATCAATGCGAAATTTCACAGGGAGCCAATGCAGTGAAGATAAGATAGGGGTGATGTGCTCATATCTTCTGGTTCTAGTGAGGACTCTCGCTGCTGCATTCTGGACTAGCTGAAGCTTATTTATGCATCTAGCCGAACAACCAGACAGTAAGGCATTACAATAGTCCAACCTAGATGTGATAAAAGCATGAACTAGTTTTTCTGCATCAATAAATTTCTTATCCTGGCAATATTTCTGAGGTGAAAGAATGCTATCCTAATATTATCTACATGAGCTTCAAATGAATAGCTGGAATCAATAATTACACCAAGGTCTTTCACAGTTGCATTTGATGGAACAGAAAGGCCATCTAAAGTTACGGTGTGATCTAAAATTTTACTCCTAGCTGTGACTAGAACTTCTGTCTTATCTGGATTAAGCAGAAGGAAGTTAATTAGCATCCAATTTCTTATGTCCTGCACACATTGCTAAATTTTAGTAAGCTGTTTTTTTTTCATCAGGTTTTGCTGAGACATATAACTGTGTATCATCAGCATAACAATGAAAACTAATACCATGCTTACAGATTATGTTGCCCAGAGGAAGCATGTAAAGGGAAAAAAGAAGTGGAAAAAAACTGAACCCTGCGGAACGCCAACCTCACTAGAAAACATGCAGAATAATCACCTTTTAAGTCTACATACTGATAACGATGGGTCAGATAGGATCTGAGCCAGGAGAGGGCTGTACCCTTTATTCCTACTACATTTTCTAATTTGTGAAGAAGAATGGCGTAGTTAATGGTGTCAAAAGCTGCACTGAGGTCGAGTAATACAAGCATAGTAACACAGCCCTGATCAGAGGCGAATAGGATGTCATTTACTACTTTAACGAGTGCTGTCTCTGTACTGTGATGAGGCCTAAATCCTGACTGATACAGTTCATGTATGCCATTTCTATGTAGATATGAGCATAGCTGCTCCGCTATTATCTTTTCCATAATCTTAGAGATAAAGGGGAGGTTTGATATTGGCCTGTAACTGGACAGCTGACAGGGGTCGAGGTCAGGTTTCTTAATTATTGGTTTGATAACTGCTAATTTAAAAGATTTTGGAACATAACCAATGCTGAGTGAAGAATTAATTATTCTCAACAGGAGTTCTGTTATTGCTGGTACTATCTGTAAAATGTGTCGGTACAAGATCTAATATACAGGTTGATGAATTTGCAGAAGAGATGAGTAAAATTAGTTCATTCTCTTCAAGGGGAGTAAAGTATTCTAGGTTCTGATCTGACATGGCTAGATTAACATCTGCATCAATTACATTGTTCGGTTTCAAAACCTCAATTTTATGGCTAATATTTACAATTTTATTATTAAAAAAGGTCATGAAGTCCTCACTATTGCATGATGTTGTTGTGGAGATTTCTGCAGTGGTCTTATTTCTTGTTAATTTGGCTACAGCATTAAATAAAAATCTAGGATTATTTTTGTTATTTTCTATAAGAGTGGAGAGATATGTTGATCTAGCTACACTAAGAGCTTTTCTATAGTTCAGGATGCTCTCCCTCCATGCTATTTGAAATACTAACAATTTAGTTTGACGCCATTTACATTCTAATTTCAGAGCGGTCTGTTTTAAAGTGCGCGTGTGATCGTTATACAAGGGAGCAAGTTTCTTATCTCTAATAATTTTTCTTTTAACTGGAGCTACATTAACCAAGGTATAGCGAAATGTCGACTCTAAATATTCAGTCGCCTGATCGAGTTCTGCGGGGTTAGACGGTGATCTAATCAAAGTTGGGAACTCTGGGAGATTACTGATAAAACTCTGTGTGGTAGTTGATGTGAATGTACGTTTCATATGGTAGTGTGGCGCTGTGCGTACATTATTACTGAGACGCACTTGAATTGAGACAAGATAGTGATCTGAGATAACTTTAGATAGTGGAATTGTAAATAAATTTCTTATACTTAATCCGAATAATATTATTAAATCTAAAGTGTGACCTGCTTTATGAGTGGGTCCTACTACACACTGATTTACTCCTACCGAGTCCAGTATGGACATAAATGCTGTTCTCAGAGGGTCTTCTGGATTTTCAAAATGAATATTAAAATCTCCAGCAATTAACACTTTGTCTAGAGTAACGACTAGGTTTGAGAGGAAATCTGCAAATTCACTAAGAAATTCAGAGTACGGCCCTGGAGGTCTGTAAATGACAATTAGCGGAATCAACTGAGCTGACTTTATATAGTTAAATACACTTATGTTACTATAAAGAATTTCAAATGAATTAAATTTGTGTCCATGTTTTTGTAGTCAAATTATCATTGTGAATAACTGCGACGCCTCCTCCTCTACCAGTTAACCGAGGCTGGTGTATGTAGCTGTACCCAGGAGGACTAGCTTCATTTAGAGCTACATACTCGTCCTGTTTAATCCAGGTTTCTGTTAAACAGAGTATATCAAACTCCTGATTCGTGATAATTTTATTAACTATAACTGCTTTAGATGCGAGAGATCTAATATTTAACAGTCCTAGCTTCAGATCAGAGGTGCCGGCTGCGCATTCAGTGTGATCCAAGTTTGTGGTCTTTATGTTAATTAAATTACTAAAACAGACTTTCTGAGTCTTTCTAAATTTGTTTTTAGTTTGGGGAACAAACACAGTCTCAATATGATGAACCCTGAGTGACGACTCTATGCAGCTAGCAGACGGTTGGTTTAGCCCGTCTGTCTGCTCCCTGGCCTGGGCTCTGGATTGTCACCGATTAACTAGGCCTCTTCTGAGACTATGAGCTATACTACAAGAAATGAGAGCAGCACCTTCCCGAGTGGGATGGACACCATCCCGCCCTAACAGGCCAGCTTTGCCCTAAGATTACCTGCTATGTCTGGTGCTCTGGCTCCCGGGATACACCTAACCACTACCGCTGGCACCCCTAAAGGTCTAGTTAATTTCACATGTCTCAGTATAGAGTCTCCTATAACCAGAGCTCTTTCAGGTTTCTCAGTGGGTGCATCACTGAGGAGAGCAAACCTGTTGGACATGTGAACGAGCTGAATATTAGACATGATTTCGTACCTGAGTCGGAGTTGTAGTTGTTTGGAGTTGAATTCCGTTTGTTGTTTTTAGACGAAGAAACTCGCGTTTTCTCCAAAAAGCGCAGAAAAAGGCGAAGCCAAATAGTATGAAGATGTAAAAGCTAGTTGCTATTAATATTATTATTGTACAAATGAAAAAGTTATGTAATTTAAACGCTGATACAAATGCAAAACTTTCGCGGCAACAATGTACTGGAAGTTCAGGCCTATTTCGGAGGAACATATTGTCTGACTAACGTGTGTTATACCAAGCTGTAAAGGTGACTAAGCTTTCATTTAAGTTCTAAATCATTCATATATTTTTTAAAGAATTTGATTGGATTGCTTATGAATACGTGCATATTTTTGCTTCACCTAGGCCGATGAATCTGGTTCAAAGCTCAAATGTGCATTGGATGTTCAGCCCTATTTCGGAGGAACAGAATGGCTGACTAACTTGTGTTATACCAAGATGTAAAGTTGGCTTTCTAAGCTTTTATTTGTGTTCTAAATGATACATATATCTTTTAAAGAATTTGATTGGAACGTTTATGAATACGTGCATTTTTATGCTTTAGATAGGCCAATGAATTTGGTTCAGAGCTCAAATATGCATTGGACGTTCAGGCCTATTTTGGAGGAACAGAATGTCTGACTAACTTGTGTTATACCAAGATGTAAAGGTGGCATTCTAAGCTTTCATTTGTGTTTTAAATGATTCATATATCTTTTAAAGATGGCGCCGGTGAGGTCGGCTGCCGTCACTACTGCTCCGACCACGTTTTCTTTGTTTTTGTCTTTTAAGTTAGTTTACAGTGTTTTAAAACACACTCTTGTTTCTATTGGTGTATCAATGTACTCACAATTCGACGTTTTTAACTCCGGATCCGAGCTGGCCGAGTGAGAACCTGAGGGAGAACAATGGACGCGACGCGATGCGGCGGCCTCGAGGGAAACGAGCCGGCGTCAGGAACAGGCTGAGAGCCCGTGCACACCGCACACCTCTGCCTAGCATCCTGCTCGCCAACGTCCAGTCACTGGAAAACAAGCTCGATGACCTCAGGGCCAGGATAAAGTTCCAGAGAGACATTCGGCACTGCAATCTCCTCTGCTTCACCGAGACATGGCTGAACCCAGCGGTGCCGGTCGAGTTCTTCTTGGTTCACCGCATGGACAGGACACGGGACTCGGGGAAGTCGAGGGAAGGCGGCGTGTGTTTAATGGTAAACAGCAGCTGGTGCAACAGCGCGAGCGTTGTTCCTCTCACACGCTCCTGCACACCAAATCTGGAACTACTGTCCATCATGTGTCGTCCTTTTTATCTACCTCGGGAGTTTACATCGGTCATAATCAGCGCCGTTTATATTCCACCACAAGCGGACACGGACACTGCCTTATGCGAGCTGCATGAGGCACTCACAGCACCAAACACAACACAGGTTCAGAGGGAGGTCGCGTGCTGGACGGACCAATTGGTGTCCGCGTTACAGGACGCACTCGATGACGCAGACTGAGACATGTTCAGGAACAGCTCCGATGATGACGTTAGCGTGTTCACGGAAGCGGTTGTGGGATTTATCGGGAAACTAGCAGATGATACTGTGGAGAAAAAGACTATTAAAACGTTTCCCAACCAGAAGCCGTGGGTGGATAAAACCATCCGCGATGCTCTGAGATCTCGCACCGCTGCGTACAACACGGGACTCGCGTCGGGGACATGGAACCATACAAGGCTGCGTCATACAGCGTCCGGAAGGCGGTGAAAGAGGCAAAGCGCTACGGGAGGAAACTAGAGTCACAGCTTCAACAGAATGACTCTCGGAGCCTGTGGCAGGGAGAGCATTCATCATCACCAAGCATGACGTGAGGAAAGCCTTCAAGAGAGTGAACACCAGGAAAGCAGCAGGACCAGACAGAAGGCCATATCCTCAAAGCCTGCGCAGACCAGCTAGCACCTGTGTTCACTGAGATATTCAACATCTCTTTATCTCAGTCAGTGATCCCTACATGCTTCAAAGAGTCCATCATTGTTCCTGTCCCAAAGAAAACTCATCCTGCTTCACTCAATGACTGACAATTGATTTTAAAATACTACTCTTGACATATAAAGCATTAAATGGTCTCGCGCCGCAGTACCTGAGCGAACTGCTAGTGTCTTACGATCCGCCACGCCTACTTCGATCAAAGGATGCAGGCTGCTTGTCAGTACCGCGTATTATGAAAAATACAGCTGGGGGCAGAGCTTTTTCTTACAAAGCCCCAAAGTTATGAAATAGTCTTCCAAATAGTGTTCGGGACTCAGACACAGTCTCAGTGTTTAAGTCCAGGCTAAAAACCTATTTATTTAGCCAAGTGTTTTTATAAATAGATTTGCCATAGGTAAAGGAGCAGATCTGGGGGACTCATGGACGTAGAGTATTATGGTGAACTGGTATGTTTGGATGCTGTCTTCCTCACTCTCATTGATCACTCAGGTTTGCTGACGGTAAGGTGATTGTTTGCTTTACATGTCAGGAAGCCCTCATGTTTGTGTTTCCTTCTGGCTCTCCCTTTTAGTTATGCTGTCATAGTTAGTCCTGCCGGAGTCTTTGCTTGCACTCTACAGTTAATATACATTCACATTATACATTGTGTGACTGTGACCATACCTAACTGCCATCTCTCCTCTTCTTCTCTTTCCCCCCTCTTTCTTTTTTCTCTCTCCTCCTGTCCCCCCCTTTCACTCTTTCTCTCTCTCTCTGTCGAGCTACACATGTCGTTCCTGAGCTGCCAGTGATCCAGACTCCCTCTGCCCTCCGGACCTGTCTGACCCATCCTGGTGCCCCGCTTCTGGCTGAAGATCTCGTCACATGGATGCCCCGTGTGTCTCTCTGGGATGCGTCTGGTGTCTGGGAATGATTCTCTCTACCTAGAAAATGGTTCTGGCCTTGACTGGTGTTGGCAACTGTTTCTCTGGGGACTTGACAGTTCGATAGTTCATGACTAGAACTTCTTACAAGTCTACCTGGGTCTTCAATAACTACCTGGACTCCATATTAACATCAATTAACATCAGCTATTATAGCTGAACTGCCTCCCACCCTACACACTGTATAAATGCAGATCATTTACTGCTTTCTGTTTCACCCAAATGAGGATGGGTTCCCTGTTGAGTCTGGTTCCTCTCAAGGTTTCTTCCTATTACCATCTCAGGGAGTTTTTCCTTGCCACTGTCGCCCTCGGCTTGCTCATCAGGGACAAACTGACCATTTTGATTCATACAAATTCACATTTCATACAAACTTAAATAATTCTTTTGACTATGTAAAGCTGCTTTGCGGCAATGAAAATTGCTAAAAGCGCTATACAAATAAAATTGAATTGAATTGAATTGAATGACTATCGCCCTGTAGCCCTCACCTTAGTAGTGATGAAGTGCTTTGAACGCCTGGTCAGAGACTTTATCATTTCATCACTACCCGACACACTGGACCCACTACAGTTCGCTTACCGTCCAAATCGTTCCACAGACGATGCAATCTCACATCTCCTCCACACATCACTTACTCACTTGGACACTAGAAGGGGGAACTATGTTAAAATGCTCTTCATCAACTACAGCTCTGCATTTAATACCATAATTCCCTCCACACTCACCACCAAGCTGAAGCACCTGGGACTCAGCTCATCTATGTGTCAGTGGATCTCCAACTTCCTAACAGGCAGACTACAGGCAGTAAGGATGGGCGGACACGTCTCAGCCCCTATCACTCTCAGCACTGGAGCCCCCCAGGGTTGTGTTCTGAGCCCCCTGCTGTACTCTTTGTACACATATGACTGTGTGGCCACTACCAGCTCCACCACAATCATTAAGCTTGCTGACGACACCGTCGTGGTGGGCCTGATCTCTGATAACAACAAGACGGCCTACCTGAAGGAGATTAGGAACCTGGAAAACTGGTGCCAGAGGAACAACCTCCTTCTAAACGTCAGTAAGACAAAGGAGCTGATAGTGGACTTCAGCACTAAGCAGGAGAGGAACTAACAGACCCCTGTCATGAACGAAAGCCCAGTGGAGAGAGTGGACAGCTTCAAATACCTCGGTGTTCACATCACGCAGGACCTGGCATGGTCCTGTCACATCAACACTGTGGTGAAAAGGGCCCAGCAGCGTCTCTACCACCTCAGACACTTGAGAGACTTCCGACTGCCCTCCAAGGTGCTCAGGAACTTTTACTCCTGCACCATAGAGAGCATCCTGACAGGAAACATCACAACCTGGTTCGGGAACAGCACCATGCAGGACAGATGAGCTCTACAGAGGGTGGTGTGATCAGCTGAGCGCATCATCCGCACCGAGCTCCCTGACCTGCACTTAATCTACAGCAGGCGGTGCTGGACCAAGGCCAGGAAGATTGTGAAGGACCTCAGCAATCCCAACAATGGACTGTTTTCTCTGTTGAGGTCAGGAAAGCTATTCCGCTCCCTGAAGGCCAACACAGAGAGACTGAGGAGGAGCTTCTTCCCACAGGCGATACGGTCTCTCAATCACACCACCCCACAGTACTGAAACACATATGGTTTTTACACACACACACTGGACATTCTGGACATTCGTTTACACTAGTGGCCACTGCACAACTACACCTGGTGGTCATCATATCACTCTGTCACAAGTCACTTTAAATAAATCACTTTTTAAGCATATTTTGCACCGCACTAGACACTTTAAATATGTGGATTGCACAAACAGTGGACATTACATTACCATTCTTTCATCACTATTTATTCTAACACCATTCCACACAAAAATTACATAAATATATACCTACCCGTTCAGCTGCTCTTATTGTTTTATATTTCTTCATACATTCTTCAAATATTTTCTATATTGTGTATTTTTGTCGTACAGTTTATTTTTTTAACTTTAATTTTTATATTTTATATTTTATTTTATTCTTTTCTAGTTTTATTTACCCTATATTTTAATTCTCATATTTATTTCCTATTACTATTCTTAGTCTTCTATTTTAGGTCACGAGCAGTTGCTTAAGCATTTCACTGCATATCATACTGTGTATAACTGTGTATGTGACAAATAAAATTTTAATTCGATTTGAATTTGATTTGGTTTTGTTGAGATATATAATTGGGTATCATCAGCATAACAATGGAAACTAATCCCATGCCTTCTAATGATGTTTCCCAAGGGAAGCATATATATTAAGAACAGCAGAGGTCCTAAAACTGACCCTTGTGGGACCCCATATTTCACTGGCATTACATCAAACGGTACTCTATTTAGATCTACAAAATGGTATCGATCAGACAGGTATAATCTAAACCATTTTAATGCCTGCCCCTGAATACCTATATGATTTTGTAGGCGATCTATAAGAATATTATGATCTATGGTGTCGAATGCAGCACTAAGATCAAGTAAGACTAGTATTAAGATGCAGCGTTGGTCTGAAGCTAAAAACAAGTCGTTCGCAATCTTAACTAGTGCAGTTTCTGTACTATAATGCGGCCTAAAACCTGACTGAAATTCTTCTAGGATGTTGTTTTCCTGTAAGAATGTGCATATTTGAGCTGATACTACTTTTTCTAATATTTTTTATATGAACGGAAGGTTTGAAATCGGTTTGTAATTTATTTCATTCACGTCCAAATTAGATTTTTCAAGAAGCGGCTTAATAACTGCCAACTTGAAAGGTTTAGGGACGTGACCTAGAGATACAGTGGTGTGAAAAACTATTTGCCCCCTTCCTGATTTCTTATTCTTTTGCATGTTTGTCACACAAAATGTTTCTGATCATCAAACACATTCAACTATTAGTCAAAGATAACACAAGTAAACACAAAATGCAGTTTTAAAATGATGGTTTTTATTATTTAGGGAGAAAAAAAATCCAAACCTACATGGCCCTGTGTGAAAAAGTAATTGCCCCCTGAACCTAATAACTGGTTGGGCCACCCTTAGCAGCAATAACTGCAATCAAGCGTTTGCGATAACTTGCAACGAGTCTTTTACAGCGCTCTGGAGGAATTTTGGCCCACTCATCTTTGCAGAATTGTTGTAATTCAGCTTTATTTGAGGGTTTTCTAGCATGAACCGCCTTTTTAAGATCATGCCACAACATCTCAATAGGATTCAGGTCAGGACTTTGACTAGGCCACTCAAAAGTCTTCATTTTGTTTTTCTTCAGCCATTCAGAGGTGGATTTGCTGGTGTGTTTTGGGTCATTGTCCTGCTGCAGCACCCAAGATCGCTTCAGCTTGAGTTGACGAACAGATGGCCGGACATTCTCCTTCAGAATTTTTTGGTAGACAGTAGAATTCATGATTCCATCTATCACAGCAAGCATTCCAGGTCCTGAAGCAGCAAAACAACCCAAGACCATCACACTACCACCACCATATTTTACTGTTGGTATGATGTTCTTTTTCTGAAATGCTGTGTTACTTTTACGCCAGATGTAACGGGACACGCACCTTCCAAAAAGTTCAACGTTTGTCTTGTCGGTCCACAAGGTATTTTCCCAAAAGTCTTGGCAATCATTAAGATGTTTTTTAGCAAAATTGAGACGAGCCTTAATGTTCTTTTTGCTTAAAAGTGGTTTGCGCCTTGGAAATCTGCCATGCAGGCCATTTTTGCCCAGTCTCTTTCTTATGGTGGAGTCGTGAACACTGACCTTAATTGAGGCAAGTGAGGCCTGCAGTTCTTTAGATGTTGTCCTGGGGTCTTTTGTGGCCTCTCGAATGAGTTGTCTCTGCGCTCTTGGGGTAATTTTGGTCGGCAAGCCACTCCTGGGAAGGTTCACCACTGTTCCATGTTTTTGCCTTTTGTGAATAATGGCTCTCACTGTGGTTCGCTGGAGTCCCAAAGCTTTAGAAATGGCTTTATAACCTTTACCAGACTAATAGATCTCATTTACTTTTGTTCTCATTTGTTCCTGAATTTCTTTGGATCTTGGCATGATGTCTAGCTTTTGAGGTGCTTTTGGTCTACTTCTCTGTGTCAGGTAGCTCCTATTTAAGTGATTTCTTGATTGAAACAGGTGTGGCAGTAATCAGGCCTGGGGGTGACTACAGAAATTGAACTCAGGTGTGATAAACCACAGTTATTTTTTAACAAGGGGGCAATCACTTTTTCACACAGGGCCATGTAGATTTAGAGTTTTTTTCTCCCTTAATAACGTAAACCTTCATTAAAAAACTCTATTTTGTGTTCAATTATGTTATCTTTGACTAATAGTTAACGTTTTTTTAAGAGCAGAAACATTTAAGTGTGACAAACATGCAAAAGAATAAGAAATCAGGAAGGGGGCAAATAGTTTTTCACACCACTGTATGACTATAAGAGAACTAAAACAAAAACATGAACTATGGCAAGACAAGAGAAAACAGTAGAATGATAAACCATATATATTTTATATAAAATAAAAATGAGTAACATTTTTACAGGTTTTACATTCAATTTGTAAAACTACTAACAAGTATAAATCAGTTTTAAAAACAAACAAGTTGGCTGGGCACCAAAAGGAGCAGCTTCTTGGCCAGGACACTCGTGAGCACTATCCGAGTCAGAGGAAAAAGTTTCCTCATCTTCCAAATCGAAAAAATAATCCAGTGGCTGCTAGACATTCATTGTCCGATTGCGTTGCATTTTGCAATTAAATTGTACATTTACACTCGAATCGAAGTTTTACACAAAAGAAGCCCTACATGCCAAACAATCCAAACATGCTCTAACTGCCTTGCACTATGCGTCTTGAATGTAAAATACCTCTTCTGGTTAACGCATCACTTCCTGGATCCATAGACAAAAATACTATGTTTATGTTTATGTAAAATTTGCACGTTTTTAAAATAAGTATAACTTTTATTCTACCTGAAGTATCAGGAAACCCAACAAGTATATTTTGACTGGAGCCTCTTTCTGTCGTCACACACCAACATTACACCCATATACAAAGTTGTTCTTTTTTAAATTGCCAAAGAAACATTGTTGCATTTTTTGCTGCTGGAGTTCTAGTCAAAAAGGGGGAGGATTAAGTAAGTCTATACTTCTTTCTATTCCTTTTTGAACATAAATAATTTTTGTTTCTTTATTATATTTGACCTAGAGTCAAAGTCAAGTCTTTGGGACCCCAGCAAACTATTTTAAAAGCCATTATCCACAAAAAGAGAAAACTAGTCCAAGAGCACAATGATGATGCATCCCGGAGCTCATAAAAAACCCAGAACAACATCTAAAGGACTACAAGGCCTAACTTGCTTCAGTTAAGGTCAGTGTTTTTGAATTAACATTAAGAAAGAGACTGGGGGGCAAAAATTTAATTTATGGGAGAGTTCCTGTGCAAATGCCACTACTGACCAAAAAGAATAGAATCTCACATTTGACAAAAAGTATATTGATTATTACTTTGGGGCAACTATTCTTTGGATTGGTGAGACAGAATTTGTACTTTTTGAATGGTGTGCGTCCCATTAATTCAATTCAATTTTATTTGTATGGCGCGTTTAACAATTGTCATTGTGGCAAAGCAGCTTTACACAATCAAAAGACACCATTACATCTGGTGTAAAATTAACACAGCATTTTATTAAAAAAAAGAACATCATACCAACAGTCAAACAGGATGGTGGGAGTGGGATGGTCTGGGGATTTACAGCTTTAAGACTTGGACAACTTTCCATAATTGATGGAACCATTAATTCTCCTCGTGTTTGCTTACTTTAAAGCCTCAGGCAATTTCCCTGTCCAAAATACAAAGGAGTAAAACGCAATGAACTTAAGCCTTATGGTTATGTAGCTACTAAGGTTACAGGTACTTTACTATATTTTATTTCGTACATAACATTTCTACTTACACTCCAATGCATCTCAGAGGCATTTATCAAAAGTGAGATGCTGATGATCCATATAAGCTCCACACATCGTTGCCTGTGATTGCTGCGATGGATTTTGGATTTAAAAGAATTGAATTTGTGCAAGCTGAACGTGAATTTGAATTTTGAATTTGAATTTGATTGTAACCTTTAGTTAACTTCTTGCTTATTGCTTTGATACTTTCTTGAAGACAGGCACTTTGGAGGAGACACAGGCTGAGACCTTTAACAGTAGCACAAGACCAGTAAAAGACTAGTGAAAGACCAATGAAAATGTGGGAGCAGGAAGGCTGTTGAGAGAGCTGTTGCTTTTTTTCACAAAAATAAAAACCTCAATAAACCTCAAATGTCACACAGTTTATGATGAATGGATTTGCCTTTTCTTTTCTTTTTTTGTCTTTTTGGCAGAAGACAAACTAACCAAATGCCCACCGCCACCTACTGTATCCGGTTGTGTAAACACACAAGGCTGCTTGGGATTGTAACCAATGTTGCGGATGTAAAAGCAAACCTGCGGGGGAATCGTGCCATGGCACGATGTGAAAAAGCCCCAAGATACCTTCACGACTGTCAAGCACTTTTGGATATCCGCAACTTGGTTGCAGATACTATTACGAACTATAACACAGAGGTGGACTGCTCTTTCGATAACTCACATGAGTCGTTTCGAACGGATATCCCGGATTGTGTTCGCCGCTGGCCCCTCAACATCTCGCGGAGAAAGCAGAGGAGGAAACGAGGCAAGCGTGGAGGGTACATCGTAAAGCTGAAAGCCTATCAGTGGGCTGGCTTTCTATCGGTTCCCTCCCGCGCATCGTTTTACGGCGGCTCTACTATCTGGCGCCCGCTGGATCGGGTCCACCGATGGCTTCATCCGGTTTTCCCCTGTATCTGAGTCCAGTTTCTGGTACCGTTCTCCGCCGGGTTGGCCTTGGCTACCGTCAACGTGGAGTAATGCACGGAAATCTGCGCTCACTGAGTAGAGCGTCCACATCCTCTGTTTATATTCCCGCACCGAAGTTGGCACTAATAAATGCTCGCTCCCTGGTGAACAAGACCTTTTTCTTAAATGACTTTTATTCATCTCACAACCTGGATTTTATGTTTATCACGGAATCCTGGATAAAGGTTGGTGATTTAACTCCTTTCGCGGATCTGGTCCCTGTTGACTGTACATTTTTTAACTCTCCCCGCTTATGTGGGTGTGGGGGTGGGATTGTAACTATTTTAAAGAACTCTTTTTCTGCACGCTGTCGGCTGGGACCCGTTACGGCCTTCTCAAGTTTTGAAGCTCAGCTACTTTACTTAGACTGGAATGGTCCTGTTAGTTTAGGGGTAATCTACCACCCTCCTCACTTCACTAAGGATTTTATTCAGCAGTTTACTGAACTGATCGGCAATATTGCCACAACCTGCGATCGTTTTGTGTTGGTAGGCGATTTTAATATTCATGTCTGCTGTCCGTCAAACCCATTCTCACGTGATTTCCTCAATCTAATTGACGCTTTTAATTTAACTCAGTGGATCAACAGCTCTACTTACATTCAGGGTCATACGTTGGATCTTGTACTTTCTTATGGACTTGATGTGACTGATATTGTGCTCTCAGATTTTCTGCTCTCTGACCATAAGCCGATATTATTTGTTTACTGTCTCTTCCTGATCTTTCGCACTTTTCTAATGCATCTGTTAATCCTCTGAGGTCCGGGGTGATTTTGGGGCCCTTGAGATGTTTGGACATGCTCTGATATTTGTGCTTTTTTCAGCTACTTATATTATTGACCAACCTGTATTTTTCTTGTAATCAGCACAAACTGTTCTACAATAATATGTGACCAAAATGAATGTATGTGTTTGCATTTTTTAGGGAAAAAAATATTATGTGTGGTTAGTAAGTTTTGTGAAAATAAAAGTAGCTTAAATGTAAAGGGTCTATGCGAGAAGGCGTGAACTATCATTACTAATGCAGTGATTCACACCTGAGTAGACAAAGGCCTGCATAATGAGCTGCATAATGAGCCATTAGACAGGTATGTGACTGAGAGAGCAGATATACAAGAAAGAATCTGAGGACAAAATAAGGTATATATTTTCAGTGTTTAGGTTATTTGAGAATGTATTTGACACACAAAAAAACTTTAGATTTACTTGTGAGTTCAGTTTATTAGGCCTAAACAATTAAAGTTGACATTTTAGCTGCATTACTGCAGTCACTATAACAGAAAATATGGCTGTTATAACAAATTACACATAAATTACATGTTAAAATATAAAAGTGTAAGAACAGTGCAAAAAACACTGATGACGCCAATAAGAACCTAAATTACACTTTCAGTTTTAATCGTACAGACAAGATCTATATATTAATCGAATCTGTAAAGTGTCTATTTTTTTTGTATGCACACATGTTCAAAAATAAAACTTTGTGCATTAATAAATGAAAGAAAACAAACAGGGTGCGCTGTCTGTTGCTTTGGTCTGTGTGAACTGCAGGGAGAAACACGTCATTAAAATGAACTGAAACTCAGCAAATACTCCACAGAGAGAGACAAAATACATACAGTGGAACCTCGGATTACGAGCTTAATTCGTTCCGGAAGCGGGCTCGTATTCCAAAACACTCGTAAACCAAATTTAATTTTCCCATAGGAAATAATGGAAACTTAAATTGTCCGTTCTACAGCCCAAAAAATAAATACATAAATATAATTACTACAAAATATAACGTAAAAATAAAACAAATAAACCTGTACTTTACCTTAAAAAAATTTAAAAATAAATCCCGACAGATAAGGGTTTTTGTTTGTGCACGCAGGGTGTATGTGTGTAAAAACACACACACACACACACACACACATTAACGGATAGACCGTTTTAAAAAACATTTAAAAATTAGCAAGGAACATTCCTAGTCACACTCATGTGAGCGCATACTAACAGAATCACTGCTGTAAGATAATCGACAATTGTTGTAAACAATCGCGACAGAGAGGAGTTTGTGTGTTTATTTGGCAACCTGAGAGGAGGTGTGTGGAAGGGGGGGATCGCTCGCGTTTATGGCCCCCTTCTCTCAGGTTGCCAAACAAACACACAAACTCTCTGCCTTACACAGACACAAACACGCACACTGAAAAATGCTGCAAGCACTAAGACCCAGCAGGGGAGACGATAGGTCTCGGCTTTACAGCTCCCCTTCTCTCAACATTGTTGTTGTTTTACTTTACAGTAGTGATCCCGTTAGTATGCGCACAGCGTGTGTGTGTGTGTGTGTGCGCATGTGTGTGTATTCACCCAGCAGGAGAGACGATTACCTACAATTCCGGTGCAAGAGAGAAAAACCGTTGGCTCACTTGTGATGACGTAACGCTCGGTGTTAAAACAAGAAGCACATGCGTGAAACCTGGTACTTGGTGCTCGTAAACTAAGACAATGCTCGTTTTTCAAGTCAAAAATTATTTTAAAAAAATTGTTGCTCGTCTTACAGAACATTCGTAAACCACGTTACTCATAATCCGAGGTTCCACTGTATCTATAGAAAGCTTGAATTGTCTACTTTTACATTTACTAATTTACCTCGAAAACAAATATTCTGTTTTTATGCTTTTTTTGTTTCATTACAGCTGATGTGATCCCACCTTCCTGTGCGCGCGCTGTTAATGAAAGGTTAATTTCCATATGAACAGCGCGCACGCACAGGGAGGCGGGATCACATTAGCTGTAATGAGCCGATACAGGAGAATCTGTACCACTCCTTACTTTCATACGCATTACATAAAAACAGATTATTTGTTTTCGAGTTAAATTAGTAAATGTAAAAGTAGACAATTCGAGCTTTCTATATATATGTATTTTGTGTCTCTCTGTGGAGTATTTGCTGTGTTTCAGTTCATTTTAATGACGTGTTTCTCCCTGTTCACACAGACCAAAGCGACAGACAGCGCACCCTGTTTGTTTTCTTTATTTTATTAATGCACAAATTAATGTTTATTTTTAACATGTGTGCATACAAAAAAAGTAGACACTTTACAGATTTTATTAATATATAGATCTTGTTTGTACGATCAAAACTGAAAGTGTAATTTAAGTTCTTATTGACGTCATCAGGGGAAGACGCCTTAAAACGCATATATGCGTGCGCGGATCTCAGAGGGTTAATCTGTCTCGTTTCCACTCTCCACAGTTTAGCTCAAACTTTAACTTGTGCTTCACTGAATTTTGCTCAGAGTTGCACTTGGATCAATCATTACTGGACTTGGATGCTGATCAACATCTTAGCCTCTTGCATTCTGCCAGGCTTGAGGTAGCTAATGCAACTGCCCCCCGTAAACCTCATAAGCAGAAACCAAAATCTGAACTGTGGCAAAACTCTGAGACCCATCTCTTAAGACAAATCCGTGGAAAGGCAGAACGATAATGGAAAAAGGACAGGTTGCATATTTCCTTTCATTTATTTAAAGATTATCTTACATCTTACCAGTCTGCTGCTAAGTCTGCAAAAGCTGCATATTTTTCTAACATAATTGAAACTAATTACTCTAAACCTAAGGTTTTGTTTTCAATTATTTAGTCTGTTGTAAATCCTTCTGTTAACACTTTGCCTGTCGCTTCTGATGCTGTCTGCGAAGGCTTCTTGAGATTCTTCAGTGACAAAATTATTACCCTTAGACTTGGCATTTGCCCCACCTTAACATTAAATGACTCACCTACCATGCCTTCTGTCTCTACTTTTTGGGAGGTTTTTGAACCCATCAATGTCCAGGTTTTGAAGAAGGTGATTGACAAGCTTAAACCCTCTACTTGCTTTAATGATATCATCCATCCAAGATTCCTAAGATTAATTCTGGATTCGATTGGGCCAGGCTTGGTATCTCTCATTAATAAGTGTCTCCAAACGGGCTATGTTCCGGCCAATCTTAAAGGGCTACTGTCACTCCTTTGCTCAAGAAGCCTTCACTGGATCCTTCTATCCTAAAGAACTTTCTGCTAATTTCTGTTTTACCTTTCGTTTCTAAGGTTTTTGAACCCAGCGGACTACGCGCACCTCTGCGACGTGGTAGATCAGCACGCCAAGCTTATCAACACGCTAACCGGGGAGATCGCTAATCTGCGCCGGGACCTCCAAGACGTCGCGGCCTTGCGCCGCGAGGTCGCGGAGCTCCGGCAGGAGAACGCGGATCTCCGGGCGGCTGTAGATAGCGCGGCTAGCCGTTCTCCCGTCGCGGCGGCCGCGGCGCCGCCCCCCCCCCCTTCGGATGTATTTCTGGCACTTCCTGATAAATGGGATGGCACGGACGGAAAGTGCAATGTGTTTTTAACATCGCTTGATCTGGTGTTTGAGTTTAATTCCACCAGGTACTCCACCGATCGGCTACGCATCGCGCTTTTGGTCTCGTTGCTATCCGGGCAGGCAGCTGAGTGGGCCACGGCAGTTCTCCGGGCGGATTCAGACACCGCGCACTCATATAATGAGTTCACCCGCCAACTCAGACTCACTTTCGAACACCCAGCGGGCGAGGTGGAGACCGACACCAAGCTCTACCATCTGCGGCAGGGAGGATCGTCCGTGAGCCGGTACGCTGCAGAGTTCCGGACCCTCGCCGTGCAGACCGACTGGGGAGATGCCGCGCTCCGGACATCCTTCTACGAGGGACTGGCTCCACGTATCAAAGACGAGCTCGCCGGGCGGGAGCTTCCTGCTACCCTGAAGGGGATGATCCAGCTCTCCCTCCGCATCGACCAACGCATCCTCTCTCGCCCGAAGCCAGCCCCTAGGACCCTGCCGCCTGCACCCACTTTCTCCTACACCCCGCCACGACCACCTATTGCTCTCACCACCTCCACTACCGGATCTGTCGGATCTCCACCTCCTGCCGTGGTTGACACCAGAGCCGGGGAACCCATGCAACTAGGACGCGCCTCCCTGACCGTGGCGGAACGCGAACGACGGTACAGAGAGGGGTTGTGCGCCTATTGCGGGTCAGCAGCACATCACCGGGCGGTCTGTCCAATTCGTCCGGGAAACGCTCAGCCCCGGTGAGTGCAAGGAGAAGCTCACCGGGCCCTCTCCACCTCTCCACCACGATCAACGCCACCATCTCCCGTCTCACGGTCCAGGTAACTCTCCAATTTGGCCACAAACGAGTCCGAAGTACCGCGTTTATCGACTCCGGTGCCGCTGGTAACTTCATTGACTCAACTTATGCCAAAGAATTGGGGATGAAGATCGAGGCGTTATCCCAGCCGGTTCACATCACCTCAGTCGACGGTCGGCCCCTCTCATCCAGTCCCATCACTCACCAGACCCAACCAATCACATTCATAATCGACCAACATCAGGAACAGCTTCAATTTCACCTCACCTCCATCTCATCTCCTCCCATCATCCTCGGATACCCGTGGCTGCTGCAGCATGACCCCCTCATCTCCTGGAACCAGAACCGAATCCTCCAGTGGGGACCGACCTGCACTGAACTTTGCCTACGGGCCCCGGCTGGGACGTGTTCCACGGAGTCCGAGGGCCCCGATGTCGACATCAATGCCATTCCACCTGCCTATCGTGACCTGGCTGGAGTCTTTTGTAAAAGGAGAGCCACCTACCTTCCACCTCATCGTCCCTACGATCTGGCCATAGAGCTCCAGCCGGGTTCAGTTCCCCCCCGCGGCCACCTCTACTCCCTGTCAGCGACCGAGACGCAGGCGATGGAAGAATACATCACCAACGCTCTTCGCCACGGAACCATCCGGCCCTCCTCGTCACCGGCAGCCGCCGGTTTTTTCTTTGTGAAAAAGAAAGGGGGGGAACTTCGCCCGTGTGTCGACTATCGGGGGTTAAATAAGATAACCATCAAGAACCGACACCCATTGCCGCTAACCAACTCAGCCCTGGACGCCCTCTCTGGTGCCACCGTGTTCACTAAGTTGGACCTCCGGAGCGCCTACAACTTGGTGCGCATCAGAGAGGGCGATGAGTGGAAGACGGCCTTCATCACCCCCACGGGACATTACGAAAGCCTGGTCATCCCATTTGGATTATGTAACGCACCCTCGGCCTTCCAGCAGTTCATCAACGATGTCCTGAGAGACATGTTGGGCCGATGGGTGTTCGTTTACCTGGACGACATTCTCATCTACTCCCGCACGATCACCGAACACACCCAACATGTCCGGGCTGTTCTAAAGAGATTGCTCGCCCACCAACTGTACTGTAAGTTGGAAAAATGTGCTTTTCACCAGCACTCCACCACGTTCCTGGGTTTTGTCATCTCGCCCCAGGGTGTGGCCATGGACCCGCAGAAGCTAGAGGCTGTGCGTCAGTGGCCCCTACCCAGGACGCTCAAACAGCTTCAACGGTTTCTCGGGTTTGCGAACTTCTATCGTCGCTTCATCCGGGGCTACAGTACAGTTGCAGCACCACTGACCAACCTGACCAGGCCCGCGACTCACCCCTTCCAACTCACTCCGGCCGCCATCTCAGCATTCAGGGAACTCTGCCATCGCTTCACCACCGCACCTATCCTTCTTCACCCAGATGTCAACCAACCGTTCGTTGTAGAGGTGGACGCGTCAGATGTGGGCGCCGGCGCTGTTCTCTCTCAGCGAGGTCCAGACCAGAAGCTACACCCATGTGGCTTCTTCTCCAAGAAATTTAATCCCACTCAGCAGCGATACGGGGTAGGGGACCGCGAGCTGTTGGGCATAAAGTGGGCCTTGGAGGAATGGCGTCACTGGCTCCAGGGCGCCAGTGAGCCGTTCATCGTCTGGACAGATCACCAGAACCTCCTCACCATCCGCAACCTCAAGCAACTCAATCCCCGACAGGCACGGTGGGCACTATTCTTCGAACAGTTCGACTTCCATCTATCATACCGCCCGGGGTCGAAGAACACCAAGGCGGACGCCCTATCGCGACAACAGGAGGAAGACGCCCCCCGGGCGGACCCCGTGCCTGTCCTACCCACCTCACGCATCGTGGCACCGCTCCAGTGGGATCTCGAGACAAGGGTTCGCCAGGCTCAAGCTGCGGAGGCCGGGCCGGCAGGGGCACCGCCTGGACGACTCTTCGTGCCCCAACCACTAAGATCTGAGGTCCTCCAGTGGGGTCACTCATCGCCCGTGGCCGGACACCCGGGAAATCGAAGAACCTTACAGTTCGTGAAACGGGCGTTCTGGTGGCCCTCCATGAAGAAGGACATCGAGGAGTTCGTTCAGGCGTGCCCGGTGTGCGCCAGGGCTAAGGACACCAACCGACCAACCCCAGGAGAGCTCCAACCTCTGCCCGTTCCTCGACGACCCTGGACGCACATCGCTTTGGATTTCATCACAGGCCTGCCGGTTTCCGAAGAGAAAAACACCATCCTCACGATCGTCGACCGGTTCTCCAAGGCAGCTCACCTGGTGGCCCTCACCGGACTCCCATCAGCTCAGGTCACCGCAGAGCTGATATTGGAACACGTAGTCCGTCTGCATGGGTTCCCCAAAGACATCGTCTCGGACAGAGGGCCCCAGTTCACCGCCCGGTTCTGGAAGGCCTTCTGCCGTCTGATCAACTCCACCACTAGTCTGTCCTCCGGATACCACCCCCAGACTAATGGTCAGACGGAACGGACCAACCAACAGCTGGAGCGCTACCTGAGATGCTTCGTGTCCGATCACCAGCGCTCCTGGGCCCGCTACCTCACATGGGCTGAGCTGTCTCACAACCTTCACGTCTCCTCGGCCACCAACTTGAGCCCATTTGAGGTATGCTATGGTTTCCAACCTCCGATGTTCACCCATCAGGAACCGGAGGTTGACGTACCCTCGGCCCAACAGTTGGTCCGTAGGTGTCGACGGCTATGGAGACAAGCCAACCGTGCCATCCAACAGACCAACGCCAGCTACATCACCCAACATCGCCGTCGACACCCTCCGGGACGGTTGTTCAAAGTAGGTGACAAGGTCTGGCTCTCAACCAAAAACCTCCATCTCCACACAGAATCCCGGAAACTCTCACCAAGGTTCATCGGCCCATACCGCATCCATCTACAGATCAATCCTGTCACCTACCGGCTCCAGCTGCCTGCGGCGCTCCGGATCCATCCAGTATTCCATATTTCACAACTGAAACCCTTCACCACTTCACCCATGGTTCCCCCCACCCGCCCTGCTCCTCCTCCCCGGATCATTGACGGCGGTCCCGCCTACACCGTGCGACGGATCCTTGATTCGCGGCCTCGGGGCAGAGGCACCCAATACTTGGTCGATTGGGAAGGCTACGGTCCCGAGGAGCGGTCTTGGGTTCCAGCTCGCTTCATCCTCGACCCCGAGCTCATCCGGGACTACCGTCACAGGGTATCCTCCACCGCAGGACCGTCCGGAGCCGGTCCTGGACAGGGGGGTACTGTCATGCACACTCGGAACGCGACCAGCACTAGGACCCGGAAGTTAAGCGGTCGCGAACCAGGAAGTATAAAAGAGGTAAACAAACCATAGCACCTCGCTCAGTCATTGAGTCGCCGATGCTACGTCGGATTTCTACAAACCGTGAGTACTCACCTTCTTGGTTTAAAATCCTGATCGAGTGTGTATTTATAGGACGCGGGTTAGATTGTGTCTCTCCCTTGCTCCCCATTCGTGAGAGTCCTTAGATCAAATAGCGTGATTATCCTGCTCACTCGTGTTCGTCCGCGTTTGGGTTTACCATTCACGCAACAAAGGGCTAACCGCTAAAGCTACGTCTTCTGGTCACTCCAGGTTAGTTCTTGACAGTGACTAATATGGGTATTCATGAGGTGTTTCAATCTGGTTTTAAGTCTGCTCACAGCACTGAGTCCGCCCTTTTGAGAGTGTTAAATTATATTTATGTCTCTACTGACTCCGGAGATTCTGTGATTCTTCTTCTCCTGGATCTATCGGCGGCCTTTGATACTGTCGACCACTCTATACTACTATCTAGATTAGAGTCTTGGGTGGCCCTAAAAGCTAATGTTCTGAAATGGTTTCAGTCATATTTGTCTGACAGAAAGTTCTTAGTAAAGATGGGTAATTTTACTTCCTGATCTGGACAGTTTATCTGTCTTCAGATCATCGCAGGTGCGTAACCTTGGTGTTCTCATTGACCAGCATTTAAAATTTGATAAACATATCGCCTCCGTTATTGGATCCAGCTTCTATCAGCTTCGACTACTCGCTAAAATGAAACACTTCCTCACCCCCAAAACTCTAGAAATGGCTGTGCATCCATTCATTACGTCCCGTCTAGATTACTGCAATTCTTTATACTGCGGTATTTCCAAATCTCAAATTGCTCGCCTACAGCTTGTACAAAATGCAGCAGCAAGATTTCTTCGCAAATGTCATAAGCATGAACACATCACTCCGATTCTGAAAGATCTACACTGGCTGCCAGTCTCTCAGAAAATTCATTTTTAAATTCTTCTCTTTGTGTATAAATCTCTACATAACCTAGCACCAGGCTACCTCTCTGAACTTCTTCATCTTTACTCTCCTTCTAGAACACTAAGATCATGTGATTAGGCTCTATTAGTAGTCCCACACGTGAGGCTCAAGCGTAGAGGGGCACGGGCATTTGCGGTAGCAGGGCCTCAATTTTGGAATAATTTGCCTTTAGATATTAGAATGGCACCTTCTCTTTTAAGTCCTTGCTTAAAACCTTTTTTTTTTTTTGTTAGTGTATTAATTCTGTTTTATAGTGTGTTAAACAGGTTGTGTATTGTTTTTGGGGTATGTTTTATGATCATGTGTGAAGCTAATGAAAGAGGAGAGAAGGAATTACACAGTAAACCTTTTTCCTCTCTTATTTGAGTTTTTTGCACACACATTAACGAAAAGACAGTTTTATCAGAAAAATAACAAGGAACATCGTTAATAACACTTGCATGGGCGCATACTAACGGAATCACTGCTGTAAAGTGAAAATAAAACAAATGAACTTTCTGTTTACAGCAGTACGAAGGAGAGAGAGAGTGTGTGTGAAGGGGCACGGTGTTCAATGACAAAGTACAGGCTGATACAGAGAGAGAAAATAGATCTTTAACCTCTCTAACGAGACTTTTTTTGCTTTACACATGCGCGCTGTACACACGCATACAGACACAAAATAAAATATATTTTACATACAAAAACGTGGTCACAGTGTTATAATAAACAGTACACGCGTGCACGGATGTTGATTATACCAGTAAGAGACGCACACTAAGACACAGCAGGGGAGACGATTACCTACAATTCCGCAGTGCAAGAGAGAGAAAAATTGTTGGCTCAGTTGTGATCACGTGAGGCTCGCCGTCAAAACAAAAAGCGCATGCGTGATACATAATACTTGGTACTCGTAAACCAAGACTTTTCAAGACGTTTTCCAAGTCAAATTTTTTTTTTAAACTTTTCTTGTCTTGCGGAACACTTGCAAACCACGTTACTCGCACTCCAAGGTTCCACTGTAATTCTTTTGATTGTGTAAAGCTGCTTTGCCACAATGTCGATTGTTAATCGTATACAAATAAAATTTAATTGAATTATTTAACTAGGTAGGATAGGCTAAAGATCATTATTGCATGTGATAAAATTACACCGCACCTGACCAAATTATATGTTGTATTTCATTTTAAGTTGCTACCAAGTTAGTTTTGTGTTTTTTATAGTTGCACCTGCATTAAGAATAGAATAGAATAGAATAGAATAGAATAGAAAGGTCTTGTTTGTACATTAGTCAGAACTCACTCTTTCAATTATATATATATTTTTTTCATACATCGGAGGACCGGAAACCAGTCACAGAAAAATTGTCTGTCTGTACATAGTCTGTTTAGCCAGATTTTGTCACAGCATCACACAAAACTGTAGGAATGTAAGGAGACTTTTGCAGTACAGTGGAACCTTGGATTACGAGCATAATTTGTTCCGGAACACCTTTAGTGTTGTGTGCGTGTTTTTGTGTGTGTGAAGCACCCCCTCTCTGCTTCACAAACACACATGCACTAAAGGCGAGAGAGAGAGAGAGAGAGAGTATGTGTGAACCGGCACAGTGTCAAATTACGCACGCACCCACATAAGGACGGACTGAGGGAAAAAATTAATTTTTAACCTCTATAATTAGACTTTCTTTTGCTTTACACACGCGCACACATGCCGTACACACCCACTTACAAACACAAAATAAAATGTTTTACACACACGTGGTCACAGTGTAAGCAGTACACGTGTACGGATGTTGATAATACCAGTGAAAGATGTGCACTAAGACACAGCTGGGGGACGATTACCCACAATTCCGCAGCACAAGAGAGAAAAAAAACTGTTGCCAAGTTGTGATCACGTGACGCTCAGCATCAAAACAAGAAGCGCATGCGTGATACACGATACTCGGTGAACCAAGACTTGCACATTTTTCAAATCAAAATTTATAAAAAATCTTTGCTTGTCTTGTAGAACACTCGCAAACCGCATTACTCACACTCTGAGGTTACACTTTACTTAGATCTCTGCCTGAAGTTTAATCTGCACCATCAGTGAATCTAAATCTGGAGTAAAAGTGATGTTATGAACAGTTATGTGTGGGATTTAATAATCTACTTTAAAATTATCTACCAATGCGCTACTGTCTCAATGTAAACAAACACCTGCACCAATAGATATTAATTAGAAAAGATAAAGTGAATATTTTTACTGGGATTAGTTCATATTTTCACTTTGGCTGAAATAACAGCGCTGAAGTGGTATAAGTGAATTTTAACATGCTGGAGTGGTTTTAAGACAAAACTTCATCTTTATCCTTTTATCTACTTTTTCCATTTCTCATCTGTGATTCACTCTCCGATTACCGAACAGGGAGTGTATTTGTCTGACCACCAAAGAAGGACAACTTGGTGTAAACAAGCCGTAAGATACTCAACCTTACAAAAAAAATTTTCATATGTAAGTCAGAGTTCTGTCGTACAGAAACAGAGAAAGACATGTACGTGGGCATGAACTTTTGGGGTTTGATTACATTAACAGCTGATCAGAAAAAAAAGAAAAAAAGTTATTTTTAGCTTCACCCTTTTAACTATTTCTAGAAACTTTTTAACCATTAACCAAGGATACTACCGAAAATGTAATAAAAATAAAATGTAATTTAATAAAATATAATATGATATAATATAATAAAACTGCAAAGTTGCGGTGTATGATAATATTTGCAAAAAAATTATAATTTGGGGGGGGCAATGGTTCTGGCAATTTATGTCTTTCAGTTTGTTTGTGCATGCATCACATAAAAAACCTGAACAAAACTTAATGTGGTTATCACAGGTGTATTTGGCTGAGCTAAAGGTAACATATAGGGTTTGTTTCATCGCAATCGGCCCACAGGAAGAGAAAATCATTAGATATGAAATCATTAGTTCATTTCAAAATTCACCAGATTGCGCTGTAAATTTTTTATACATACATTTTTACATTTCTTTAATTAACCTAATAAATGCGATCTTTATTCTCTCCCGCTATAAAAAGGAATAAATACAACATTCAAACAAATGATTTACTTAATTGATTAGACTTGCAAAAATCAGATCTATAGAATTTGTTTCATGATTGGAGTGATAGTGCTGTTTTATTTGCTCTTATTTGACTAGGCTTAAAATGCAGATTTTTTTAGGGAATTCATTTTGTGACTTAGATTTTTGTTGTACTGTACGTACTTATTATCTGTCTTGGCTTACGAATACGGATTTTGAGGACCTATTTCGGTTTGTTATTTCACTTTTTTTAAGTATTCCACGTGAACAAAGTCGCGCGCACAGATAGTATAATCTAATACAATACTCCCGCTGTTAAACACATTCACCAATGTTTCTATAGCCACTAGGTGGCAGTATTGGCCGTCTCCCCTGTTGCTTTAATGGCTCTCTTCATCTGCGTTCCACTGATGAGCGCCTTTAATCTCCTCGTGCACGCGCTTTCCTCTGGGTTAATCTGACTCAGAATTGATTAGACTAGTTGTTCTCACCTGATCTGAGTTTTACAGGTCACTCGGAGTTAGAGGTTAAAATCAGAGATTGTTAAACCTGCTTCCGGAAACACGTCTGGTCCTGTGCGTGTCAGTGATTGGCCAGTCTGCCCTAATCCCGCCTACTGCATGGTTAAATCCTCCTATCTGATTGACTGAGGTGTTCCCTCACGCTGACACAGTTTAAATGAGAAGGCGGTCAGTTTTACACACACAGAGCTGGAGTTACGTTCTTGCTTCAACAGTGCTTGAACGGAACGTTAGGGTTTACTTTAGGAATCTGATTTATAAAACCAGCTGAAAATGGAGACTTCTCAGATCCGTCAGAACTACCACCGCGACTGCGAGGCCGCCATTAACAAGATGATAAACATGGAGCTTTACGCCTCCTACACCTACACCTCCATGGTAAGGAGCTCAGTGTGGACTGATGTGCTGGGATTCGAGCTGGACAGCTGACTGACTGTGTGTGTTTTATAGCTTGTTGTTAATAATACTGTTATTATTTTACCCCAGGCTTATTACTTTACTCGCGATGACGTCGCGCTCGAGGGCTTCGCGCATTTCTTCAAAGAGAACGCGCACGAGGAGCGCGAGCACGCCGAGAAGTTCATGTCGTTCCAGAACAAGAGAGGCGGCCGCATTTTCCTCCAGGACGTCAAGGTAACGCCACACCTGTAGCGTCGTTCATACCGCGTGTATAATTATTGGATTACACTCTTGTTATATGGGACGAAACGCCAGCATTTAATCCACAAGCACACACTTCCAACCCTTCTGTCTGTACACGTATGTATGGCGTTATATTCCTGCCACAACTCTGAGCGCGTGGTTTGACAGTTTGAGAGAAGACAAAGCCCTCTATGCGCGTGCAGTGTCTCCCCTGCGCGTGCAACATTTATTTTATGTGCGCGCTCGACTCTGCCTGCACGCTCGCTCAACTTTGTCCAGTGTTACAAAACCTGCCAATCACAGACTTCCATACTACTTCTGATTGGCTGTTCCTTCTCTATCGACCGCATAACGCATACCATAATTTGTATAGTGCTGGTAAAATGGTCATTGTCTCAAAGCAGCTTTACAAAAAAAAAATAATAATAAATTTATATTATATATAATAAGAATACAAATAAAGTAATTATATAAGGATAGCATTGTAAATAACGTTGTTTTTATTTATAAATATTATAAACAAATATTATAGTAAATTTTATTTATTTATTTAATGAAGTATTAGTATATACCAGTTTCGTTTGTCCATTGTGTTTTTATTTACTTATCTAATTATCCATATAGCTCAAATCGGACAACTCGGTCGCTTTACTTGACCTTTATTTACAACGCTTCCGTTATGCGGTCGATGTTGCCAGCTGATGGAATCAATCAGAAGTAGTGTGTGGATGTCTGTGATTGGCTGGTTTTGTGGCAGTTTTGTAACACTGGACAAAGTTGAGCGAGCGTACAGGCAGAGTCGAGCGCGCACAGAAAATAAATGTTGCACGCGCATGCAGGCAGAGTCGAGCGCGCACAGAATCGAGAAGTCGTGCGTGCGCGGAGAACATGTGAGCGAGCAGGGAAGACGCTGCACGCGCATAGAGTGCTTTGTCTGCTCACAAAATGTCAAACCACGCGCTCCAGAATTGTAGCAGGAATATAACGCCAGATACACGAGCCTATGTTTAATACTGCAGTACCTCTAACAACCACGTGATGGCATTATTTTATTAAATTCAAATTTTATTGCGTCAAATACACAACCATACACCGCAGTGAAATGTTTGACTGTTCGTCACTTAAAAATGAATAAGAAGGTAAAACGAGCAAAATTGCAATAGAAAAAGAATGTAAAATAAAATGTGCAAATTTACAGTTATAGAAAAAAAATGTATTAATTGTATGGAATGTAATTACTATTCAGATGACGCAAGCGACTGAAGGCAAATGGTGTTACTTTCTGAGAATAAATTATTGAAGTCTGTGTTGCTGTTCAATAATGGCAGGATGTTAGCATTAAATCAAATTTGGTTCTCTAACAAATAATACTGCTTCCTGGTGTACAGATTGAAACTTGCTGAAAGGGGCACTGTGTGTCAAGTGTGCTCTAATCGGGTGTGTGTTTTAAGAAACCGGAGCGTGATGAGTGGGGCAGTGGGTTGGAGGCCATGCAGTGCGCCCTGGAGCTGGAGAAGAAGGTGAACCAGGCTCTGCTGGACCTGCACAAACTCTGCTCTGATAACATGGATCCTCATGTAAGTGAAAGCTTGTGTTGGAAGAGAGAATTTTGAACTGATAATACTACCTCTTGGTCATGCAGGTAGTGGTGGCCATAATTCTTCTACACACTTTCCTCTTCACTGTCCATCAGCTGTGTGACTTCCTGGAGTCTCACTACCTAAAGGAGCAGGTGGAGACCATCAAGAAACTGGGAGACCACATCACCACCCTCACCAAGATGGACTCCAGCAACAACCGCATGGCTGAGTACCTGTTTGATAAACACACCCTAGGAGGGAAAAGTTGAACCTGCCTCCACACTGATCAGCAGAACTTCCATCATAAGTGTGTGGTAGTTTCATGTCTAACATCATTATCCTGATGTGGAGGGTTAACTGAGCATTTCAATAAACATTTTGAGCTGTTCATGGTGAGTTCTTCATTTATATCAAGATCAAATTATTCTTTAAATGTTTTGTTTAACCCGCATTTAATTGTTTAATTATGTTGCATGCACACCCTGGAAGAAAAGCAGTGTTCCCAGTACTCTTTGATTACCAGAAAAGTTAAATAAAATGTGAGGATTTCTAGGATGCCGCTGTTAGCCCAAACTAAACAGTATAGACTATTAAAAGCTTCTGGGCCTTTATGTGACAAACATAAGCTGGACCAAAAACACGGCCGGCTACAGTGAAAAGGACCCACCAATGGCCATACGTCATCAGGCTGCTAAGAAAGGCTAGACTCAGCCGTCAGCCCCTCATCCAGTCCTACTAAAGACTTCTATCGAGCATCCTCACATGTGGCATCAAGATCGAAAACGTCACCCTGACAGAACAAACAGCTCTCCAAAGAGTCGTAAAGTTTTCAGAGAGAATCACTGGATCTCACCTCCCTTTTATGAACGATTTATACACATAATGCTGCTTGGGGGGGAAAAAAGCACAAAATATCCTCAGGGACCTGCACCACACAGCTCACTTTTTACTCATGCATAAACATGCAACAATTTTACAGCTTATAAAATAAATGGAGAATACTCTTTACAATGGAAAGAAAATATTACACAAAATATACAATAAAAATGTTCTTTCATGTTTTTTATTTCAAGGTTCTAAAAAAGCTGTAAGTATCTCACTGTGTATGGGAAAGGTTTGAACTGAATGATGCATGCATACAAATAGTAAACAACTAAAAAAAAACCAGACAAAATTTAAATTAAGCAAGATAGCATGTTGCTAGCATGACTGCAATGTGATTAGCAGGTTGCTTGCAAGATGCTAACGTGATTAGTATGTAGCTAACATGATGCATTATTAGCATGTTACCAGCAACATCATTGGTATGTTGTTAGCATAATTTTAACATGACTAGCATGTTGCTAGCATAATGCGAACATGATTAGCTGTTGCTAGCATGATGATAAAATGATTAGCATGTTGCTAGCATGACTCCAATGTTATTAGCATTGCTGGCATGAGTCAAAAAATGCAACAGACACGTTTATTCAATGTTCTGATTTGGAGATAAATGTCTTGCAAAATGGTTCCTAGGGTATTCTGTTTTGTTGCTAGGTAGTGGCTTGGCACCTGCTAATGAAGAAATCAAAAGTTTTTGTTGACTATGAATGATAAAAAACAATCTCCATGTGATTTGCTGTTGTGAAGATAATCCTCCATGGGTTTGGGTTGCTAGGGTGCTCTAAATGGTTGCTAGGGCTATGGCTTATGAGCATCATGATAAATGTGAAAATCCTGTTGGTTTCCTCAGTTAAATGAGCCCTCCACTGTGTCTCTAGGACAATGGGATCCAAAGTTAGGTTAAGTATCAAAGTTCCTATGAAGATTTTTAATTCTGCTTTCAACCTCTCCACAACTTTATCCCTGACTTATCTGGTGTGTAACTTGAGCTATATGATGCCGTTTGTTTACTAATTTTCACAAACAAACCTCTGAGAACTTTACAGAACAGTTATATTAGTTATATAAATGAGGATGGGTTCCCTGTTAAGTCTGGTTCCTCTCAAGGTTTCCTCCTATTACCATCTCAGGGAGTTTTTCCTTGCCACTGTCGCTCTCAGCTTGCTCACCAGGGACAAACTGACCATTTTGATTCATACACATTCACATTCCATACAAACTTAAATAATTCTTTTGATTGTGTAAAGCTGCTTTGCGGCAATGACAGTTGCTAAAAGCGCAATACAAATAAAATTGAATTGAATTATATTTATACTGAGATTAAATTATTCACAGGTGGACTTGATTTCCAAAGGTGGAGTGATTTCTAAAGGTGATTGTTTCTACTGTATTTTAGTTAAAGTCTCAGGGTAAAGGAGCCTAAATACAAATGCAAAAACATTTATTATTTTCTTCCACTTCACAATTATGTGCGACTTTGTGATGGTCTGTCACATAAAATTTATTTTTGTGGTTGCAATGTGACAAAATGTGGTCAAGTTGAAGAGGTGTGAAGCTCCATAGTACTGAACCCACTAAACTATCATCTGTCCCCATTCTCCTGGACCTGTCAGCTGCATTTGACACAGTGAACTACAAGATACTATAATCTATTCTTACAAGCCTTAGAATCTGTGGAACAGCGTGGCAATGGTTAGCTTTTTACCTAGAAGATAGGTCGTATGAGGTGGATACGGAGAGGATTCACATCTGCCACATGCAGACTCTTTATTGGGGTCCCACAGGGCTCAGTACTTGGCCCTCTTCTCTTCTCCCTCTATACCCGATCTCTTGGTAAGGTCATATCATAGGATAGCTTTTCATACCATTGTTATGCAGATAACACACAACTTATTCTCTTATTTCCTCCGTCAGAAACTCAGGTTTCCAACCGGATCTCAGCATGTCTGGCAGACATCTCATCCTGGATGGCAGCTGCAGCTGAAGCTCAATCTGAGTAAAACCAAATCACACCACCCTACTTCTCTGCTCCCTTTTTTTGGTTTCCTGTAGCTGCTGCATCAAATCCAAAACCCTGATGCTTCCCTACAAAGCTAAAAATGTCCCAGCACCCACTTACCTCTGAGCACCGCACCATGTTCCTGCCGATCCTCTAGCACTGCTAGCCTGGTCCAACCATCAATCAGGGATCAAGGAAGACATTCATCCAGACTCCTTTCTGTTCAGGTCTAATTGACTTAAAGTTTAAATTATTGTCTCATATTTATATGGTGTTGTCATCAATAATAATGATAATAAATATACTATTCTTTTTTAAAGCTCTATTTTTTTTTTTGGTTGAGCACTGACTGCACACTACACGCGATAAAAGGATAACGGCACACAGAAGCAGACGGCAATTTTGTTTTGCTGCAGGTGGATAATTTAAGTTCTGCTTTTCATAAATACAAGGAGGACAAATAGACATTGAGTTTTTATTTAAAAGAAACCTTCAACCCGTCTTTTTTCACGTGTTCAAAATGTTTTTGTTGCATGCAGAAATAAAATTTAGCAAATAACTTTCAAAAAAAAAAATTGAAAGACAAATAAACAAATAACTTAGTTTTATATATAATTAATTAGTTATATATTATGTCAAAATGGTACTGGTATTTCCCCTTTAAATGAATGTGGCCACTGTGCCCACCATCCTTCTGGTGCACGCAGGTGGCAATAGCACAGGTGCTTGGGTCCGATTATCATTACTTTGCAACTATTTTTCTTTTTAAAATGCTTACGCCTAGACATGCATAGCCAGCTATCATTCACCACTTAAAGCTTCATGTCCCTCATTAAGAAACTAAGCTAGATGTGAAATATTTAGCACACACACTTACAACTTTAGGGATAGCTGCCAGAACATATTTACTGTAAATAAATGATAGAATTTTTTTATTAATGTCCTCAGTAGTAGGAAACAAAAACCAAAATTAGGGCAAAGGATCCCGGAGCTCTATCCCTGCTTAAATTCTATCACTGGCGTTTGTTCTGCTTTTTTTCGGTGAACCAAATGGCGACTCCTGGGCAGGGCTGAGCCCCGGGGGTGGAGGAGGGTCTTACACAAAATTCCACTCTTTTATTACTCAGACTCCATTAACCCTAGCTACTGTGAATCATGGATTTATAAAGAAAAAATAAGGAAATTTACAATAAAGAAAGATAAAGGGGGGTGTTTATCTCATGTTTTTGTTAAATGTACATGTACAAGAGAGACTCATGTGACTGTCCAAAATTATTTGTGAATTTTGCATAATTGGTCACGTTCAACACACACCACTAAAAAGTTAAAATGCATTTGGTCCAAACTGTAACAAGAGCCATCTAAATTATATTGAAAAAAAGTTAGTCAGGGGATTATTAATAATATTAACCCAGACAATTTGTGTAGTAACTATGAGAGAACACAATGACCCCACTGGCAGTGTGATTAGTATTTTTTAATCCATCTGAACAGAGTGAAATGTTTTCTCTTGAATAAAAAATTATGAAACAGTAAAACATGTACTGAAAAATCATACTCAAAAATAAGCTAATGAATAAGATAATAGAGATAAGATAATGAATCAGAAATGCAGTATTTAAAAAGATGAGCTGCACTTCTTTAATACTAGGTTTGTTTTATATTAGTATTGTACTTCTAAATATACTAAAACATTTCACTACTTATCCGAGTAACTTCTTCAGTCTGAGGGAAGTTGGTAAGTTCCACATATTTGTATTCTCCAGGGTCAAAAGGATCCTACCGTCTGAAAAGATCTTATATGTTAACAATAGCAAAGGTGAGAGTAGGAGAGAAAGTTTGGACAGAGAGGATCGATGGTTTGATAGACGGGTGAATATGTGCAAGTGGAAAATCCTTCCCTCAATAGAAGTGGAGGTCTTAGACACAACTTGTTCGATGTTTTTTATGCTGCTCTTTCCTCCAGGAAGATCAAGACCTCGTCACAGGTTCACCAGTCGTTACACCTTAACAACTCTCCCTAATTTCTTTTTACCTCTGGCTTCTCTTAATAACCCCCCTATGGGTAGGGGGATCCTTTTCAGCCTGGAGAATACAAATATGTGGAACTTTCTAAATTACCTTAGACTGGAGCAGCTACTTCGATGAGTATTTAAACATTTCTAGCTAAAAAGAATTACACTAGTGATTAATGAACCACTTTACCATAAACACGGGGTTAAGATCATCTTATTTGTCTTTGTCTTGTATTTCACACACCATAAGAAAACTATTAGTGCAGTTGTTGTCATCCCAAATTCCAGACTTATGGATAATGGTGCAGTCCTGTGAGCCCTGATAATTGTCTGGTTGACCAGAGCCCCATTTTGTAAAAATTAGTGATTTTTCCTCATCATCTACAAATCTCCCTTCTTCCTTTAAATCTGTTGCCCTAATGTAAGCTGCTGAGCTAAAGGAAGAGAGAACTTTGACTAACGCTTGATTTTCTTCCTCACTCCTTGGTAAAACAATTTTTCCTCCACTGTTCCTGCAGAATCGCACTGCTTCTTCAAACTGCCCTGTTGTTCCATCAGTCACATAGTACTTCTGTCCCACTCTTCTAAATGTAGAAAAGCTGATAACTTAAAAAAATTGACAAGGCGTTATATTTGTAATTCATTTAATTTTTTATGCAAACCAATTATAAGGGGTTGAATAAGAATTTTAATTTTTTTTTAACTCTACCTTTTTCCAAACGAGATAGCTTCGATTTGAGGGAGATGATTTCTGACTGAATTAAAGAGGTTTCTCCAGGAATCCCTGAAATGAGGATGAGAATAGGATTAAACCATGTGCACTGTTGAAATAATCTCTATCATTTCTACATTTAGAGACTATTAAGAACCTCCCTGTCAAATTGTACAAAAGTTAATCTTTGTTACCTGGTAGACCAATATCTCCTTTTTGTCCTTTGGGTCCTGTTGGCCCGATTTTACCTGGAGGTCCCTGCATACCTTGTCCTAAAAAAAGCAAGACAAACTTGAACGTTTTCCTATCACTTTGTGATGTGACATACCTTAATCTCATACAAATTATTTTCATGTTAGCCAAAAAATTTTTTATGATGTACGGATACACATTATTACAATTTAGCAAACTGTTAGAACTTGCATATTCTTGGCATTCTCTCAGTCAGCCTCATGAGGTAGTTTACCTCATCTTAAACCATAATGGATTTATATCAGGTGATTTTGGACTCCAATCCTCTGATGCAACACTCCATCACTTGGGGATGTATTGCATATGGAATACAAACATTTAAAATATATACATACCTGGATCTCCCTTGTCACCTTTTGATCCGGCAATTCCGTCTCTCCCATCTCTTCCAGGAAGGCCATTATGTCCAGGAGAACCTGGGACTCCAGCCAGTGCAGGACAGATGGGTGTCTCTGCTCCGAGAGCCAGATGTAGCTCAAAGTGCAGCAGCAGCAGCACAGACAACAACAGTGCCATCTTCAAACCACTGACATAAACAGCATGTTATTTTAAACAACCAATACGAGTCCTTCTCAAAAAATTAGCATATTGTGATAAAGTTCATTATTTTCTGTAATGTACTGATAAACATTAGACTTTCATATATTTTAGATTCATTACACACAACTGAAGTAGTTCAGGCCTTTTAATTATTTTAATATTGATGATTTTGGGGTTACAGCTCATGAAAACCCCAAATTCTTATCTCAAAAAATTAGCATATCATGAAAAGGTTCTCTAAACGAGCTATTAACCTAATCATCTGAATCAACTAATTAACTCTAAACACCTGCAAAAGATTCCTGAGGCTTTTAAAAACTCCCAGCCTGGTTCATTACTCAAAACCGCAATCATGGGTAAGACTGCCGACCTGACTGCTGTCCAGAAGGCCATCATTGACACCCTCAAGCAAGAGGGTAAGACACAAAGAAATTTCTGAACGAATAGGCTGTTCCCAGAGTGCTGTATCAAGGCACCTCAGTGGGAAGTCTGTGGGAAGGAAAAAGTGTAGCAGAAAACGCTGCACAACGAGAAGAGGTGACCGGACCCTGAGGAAGATTGTGGAGAAGGACCGATTCCAGACCTTGAGGGACCTGCGGAAGTGGAGTAGAAACATCCAGAGCCGCTGTGTACAGGCGTGTGCAGGAAATGGGCTACAGGTGCCGCATTCCCCAGGTCAAGCCACTTTTGAACCAGAAACAGCGGCAGAAACGCCTGACCTGGGCTACAGAGAAGCAGCACTGGACTGTTGCTCAGTGGTCCAAAGTACTTTTTTTTCGGATGAAAGCAAATTTTGCATGTCATTCTGAAATCAAGGTGCCAGAGTCTGGAGAAAGACTGGGGAGAGGGAAATGCCAAAATGCCTGAAGGCCAGTGTCAAGTACCCAAAGTCAGTGATGGTCTGGGGTGCCATGTCAGCTGCTGGTGTTGGTCCACTGTGTTTTATCAAGGGCAGGGTCAATGCAGCTAGCTATCAGGAGATTTTGGAGCACTTCATGCTTCCATCTGCTGAAAAGCTTTATGGAGATGAGGATTTCATTTTTCAGCACGACCTGCTCACAGTGCCAAAACCACTGGTAAATGGTTTACTGACCATGGTATTACTGTGCTCAATTGGCCTGCCAACTCTAGTGACCTGAACCTCATAGAGAATCTGTGGGATATTGTGAAGAGAAAGTTGAGAGACACAAGACCCAACACTCTGGATGAGCTTAAGGCCGCTATCGAAGCATCCTGGGCCTCCATAACACCTCAGCAGTGCCACAGGCTGATTGCCTCCATGCCACGCCGCATTGAAGCAGTAATTTCTGCAAAAGGATTCCCGACCAAGTATTAAGTGCATAACTAAACATAATTATTTAGGAGTTGACTTTTTTTTTTTGTATTAAAAACACCTTTCTTTTATTGGTCGGATGAAATATGCAAATTTTTTGAGATAGGAATTTTGGGTTTTCATAAGCTGTATGCCAAAATCATCAATATTAAAACAATAAAAGGCTTGAACTACTTCAGTTGTGTGTAATGAATCTGAAATATATAAAAGTCTAATGTTTATCAGTACATTACAAAAAATAATGAACTTTATCACAATATGCTAATTTTTTGAGAAGAACCTGTAAATGGGTATATTTACTGTAACATCTGAGAGACATGATTCCACCGGGCTTCACCGTCAGTTTGGTGCAGAGCACATAACCATAATGCCACATAATCTATAACTGTTATTCAAAATTCAATGTAACATTATTAGGACACAACAGGAATTGTTTAGACAATATAATATATAAGATAATAATAAAAAAAACTAAGATATTGCTTAATCTCAATTTTACAATGCAAGGAAATATAACATAAAATATACAATGTATACAAAATGCTATGGCTTTTTTTTAAGGTTCTAAAAAAGCTGTAAGTATCTTTCTGTGTAAGAAAAAAGTTTCAATTGCATGATGCATGTATACAATTAGTAAGCAATCCAAACAACAATGCAAAATTTTAGTTATGCAAGTTAACATAAAGTCTTTCAAGTTACTGATTACATTAGTTCATTTCTAATATCACATAAATCTACCAGTAACTAAATATGTCATGATAAATATATTAAAATGTCATAGAAATATATAAATGTGATTAAACAACTCACCAGTTTACTGTGAAGACTGAAGCAGACAGTGGACATGTACGGACAGAGCGGTCTGCTCAAACAATTTAGGTCATGCCCCGCCCCTTAAGAAATGCAGCACAGGGTGTTTGTTGTTGTTATTCCTTGTGTATTAAGAAGTTGGATTAAATTATATTGTGGTTTTTGTCTGTTTTTTGTTCTTGGATTTTTGCAAGAATGAAAGGGAAACTTTACAGGATGGTAGTGAGACCAGCAATGTTGACGTTGTCGCTGACATGAAGACGGGAAGCAGAGCTGGAGGTGGCAGAGCTAAAGATAGTACATTAAACGGACAGTGCAGGTGGGACGGATTCGGCACAAAGTTAAAGAGGCCAGATTACGATGGTTTGGAAATGGGCAAAGAAGGGGTGAGGGATACTGTATATCGGAAGGGAAATGTTGGAGATGGAGCTTCCAGGCAGGAGGAGAAGAGAGGAGGTTTATGGATGTCGTGAGGGAGGACATGCAGGAGGTTGGAGTGAGAAAGGAAGATGTAGAAAACAGAGTTAGAAACAAATAGAGACTAATACACTGTGGCGACTCCTAACATCAGCATTAGGATACAGGGGTAGCTCAGTGGTTAAGGCATTGGACTACAATTCGGAAGGTCCCAGATTCAAAGCCCAAAACCACCAAGTTACCACTGTTGGGCCCTTGAGTGAGGCCCTTAACCCTCATCTGCTCACATGTATAATGAGATAATGTAAGTTGCTATGGATAAGAGCATCAGCCAAATGCCTAAATATAAATGAGCAACCAAAAGAGGAAGAACTTTTCTTGAATTTTCTATAATTAGGAATGCACAGTAAAATTAGGTAACTAGCTTATATCCACTGTGGTTCTCTGATAGTTCAGGAAGAGTTAAAGGACCTCTATTATATATTAAATGTAATTATTTGAAATAATAATCTTTTTGAACAGACTGTTCCTTCTTACCCCTTTTGTGTGCCTTAGGCCTGGGAAGTTCTGTGCAGTATCTCTTCAACAGACTGCTCTAATGTTCAAGCCACTCTTCCAGCCACAAGGGCTCCTACCATCATACCAAGGATTCAGCACATACTCTGAGTGCACACGTTATTGTGCTTTCAGTGTACTTTTTTGCTTCATGCCACTGTGTGTTGGGGATTCTGTTAATTACTGTAAATGGTCAAAAAAAAGGGCTAGAGCAGGTCAACATGGAACCCATGAACATGCCATCACGTCAGTCGTGTTTGGATGATCTTGAGCTGCAGCTTGTAAAACATTTTTAAAAGAGCAAACCACTCTCTGTGACAAATTCTGCCAAGATAAGCATCGGTTTTATTTAGCCTTACCTTTTTACCCTTGAAGTCCTTGAGAATGTAGCCTTTAGGATCATCTGTCCTACATTCAACAGAATACCTCTGAGTAACAACTGTTGTGGCACTGGCCTCACAACGGGAGGTGGTCCTTTTAATGACTTTATATGTAAGCAGTTACAACTTAAAGCAAATGAGTACAAGGACCAGTGTGCCCAAAAGCTCCAGAACTTGCCCTGTGACTTATGGTCTTACAACAGTTCCTTTTAAGTGTTATCACATATTTTGCAGAGTTTGGGTTTATCACTAAAGGTCATCACAGTTTCTCCAGAGTTATGGTTTCCTGTGCTAGGAGTCATCTGGAAGTTCCTTACAAAGCTTGAGTTTTCCTTTCCTTTTTAGCCAACCTTCTTTTCGATCTGCATCTGAGCAAGGTATTTGCTAAGAACTTGACCTCATCAGCCGTGTCTGTCTCCTTTGATATCTTTCATTTTCTATCCATAAGCCGATAAAGCAGGAAATCAGGCAAGGGGGTCGCTGTTCACTTTCTTTTTGAAATATCTTTAATAAGGTATAATGCAAAGGTTGACTTACATGTTCTCTGTTTCTCTTTGTGTGTGTTTTTTTTTTTGTTTTTTTTTGGGTGGCTTGCAAACTAGGTGCACACTGCCACCTGCTGTATTGGAGAATGCAAATTGTCTCAGGTACTCGGGTGTAAAACAATACAACTAATATAAAATCTTGCAAGCAGGGGAAGCAGTCACACCCTGGCACACTACAAATTAGTCATTCCTAGTTTAAAAGCAGTTTCAGATGAACTCATATGGGTTTTTTCTTTAAAGTACAGTTTAAAACACTGGGAGAGCTACATTCTTTAACTTGATTGTTTTTTAGCAGAGAGGAAGAGACTGACTTTTATTGACTCTTTTTTAGCAATGATGTTAAAGAACACGTCAACATTTTTTTTTTTCAATCACAAACAAATGATCAGTTATTTTTTAACGAATGATTAAAAGAAACCCCACCAGCCTAAGTGACCCGGGTCAGCCTCTGTTCCCTCCGTGTCTGTGTGGCCTGTGCTGCACTCTGCTCCTTCACTCTTCTTTAACCTCATTACTCTTGTTTTCTTGATAGTTTTGCAATGAGTAACTTCTCCTCTCCTTTCCTCCCTAGCCTCTCTGTAGTGTCATGTACAATATCAGTTGTCAGTGGTTGTGTCACTGTTTCAGTGGACACTAGGGATGGAGTTACTGTCAGTGCTAATGACTTTAAAGGCATCAAGTTTTATAATTGCTGTGTTTTGAGTGTTCGCAGTGTTTGTGTTGGCGCTGGGTGCAGTGTTTATTTCAGTGGTGCTGTTGTTTCTCTCACTGACCTCCGTCAGCTCTGACTCTGCTCTGGTGGTCACTGACTCCAGGCTACAAATCACTGGTGCTCCCCTGCCTGCTGTCTCCATTCCGCAGTTGCTGTACCCCGGCCGAGTCGCCCCCGAGCACGGCTCAGGCTTTTATACCCAATGTCTACACACTCAAAACATCTCAGGTGCAGTGTTGGCAAAGTTGGTACAGCGCTGTCTGTCTTTACACTTAAAATTGACAGCGTCTCTTCCTGGTTTATTAAAATCATTAAAACCCATCCGTGAATTGAAGGTAATGCACTTTAGAGCTTTTTACAAGCGGGATGGTGATCATGACCTGGTAAACTTTCTGGAGCTCCCAGCCAGCTCCTTTGTCATCAGCTCCTCTGTGAAGAGATTACCATGCTTATCATGAGGCAGATAGAGATGCAACTTTTAACTGTAACTCCTTTTACCCATATTTCACTCTTGGTGCACCGATGAGGTTTCTCCTTGTCAAAATCATCACCACTGCTTTTTAGGTGGTGAGTAGAAGGCTTTTTAAACGTTTATGTCCTACTCTGAGCTAGAAATTCTTTAGTCCTGAATGGACTTAGTTAATACTCCAGAAGACCCTCTGAGAACTGCATTTATGTCTATACTGGACTTGGTAGGAGTAAATCAGTGTGTAGTAGGACCCACTCATAAAGCAGGTCACACTTTAGATTTAATAATATTATTTGGATTAAGTATAAGAAATTTATTCACAATACCACTATCTGAAGTTATCTCAGACCACTATCTTGTCTCAATTCAAGTGTGTCACAATAATAATGTACACACAGCGCCGCGCTACCGTATGAAACGTACATTCACATCAACTACCAAACAGAGTTTTATCAGTAATCTCCCAGAGTTCCCAACTTCGATTAGATCACCGTCTGACCCCACAGAACTCGATCAGGCGACTGAATATTTAGAGTCGACATTTCGCTATACCTTAGATAATGTAGCTCCAGTCAAAAGAAAAATTATTAGAGATAAAAAACTTGCTCCCTGGTATAACGATCACACGCGCACTTTAAAACAGACCGCTCGGAAATTAGAACGTAAATGGCGTCAAACTAAATTACTAGTATTTCAAATAGCATGGAAGGAGAGCATCCTGAACTATAGAAAAGCTCTTAGTGTAGCTAGATCAACATATCTCTCCACTCTTATAGAAAATAACAAAAATAATCCTAGATTCTTATTTAATGCTGTAGCCAAATTAACCAGAAATAAGACCACTGCAGAAATCTCCACAACAACTTCATGCAATAGTGAGGACTTCATGAACTTTTTTAATAATAAAATTGTAAATATTAGGCATAAAATTGAGGTTTTGAAACCGAACAATGTAATTGATGCAGATGTTAATCTAGCCATGTCAGACCAGAACCTAGAATACTTTACTCCCCTTGAAGAGAATGAACTAATTTCACTCATCTCTTCTGCAAATTCATCAACCTGTATATTAGATCCTGTACCGACACATTTTCTTAAACAGATAGTACCAGCAATAATAGAACCCCTGTTGAGAATAATTAATTCTTCACTCAGCATTGGTTATGTTCCAAAATCTTTTAAATTAGCAGTTATCAAACCAATAATTAAGAAACCTGACCTCGACCCGTGTCAGCTGTCCAGTTACAGACCAATATCAAACCTCCCCTTTATCTCTAAGATCCTGGAAAAGATAGTAGCGGAGCAGCTATGCTTATATATACATAGAAATGGCATACATGAACTGTATCAGTCAGGATTTAGGCCTCATCACAGTACAGAGACAGCGCTCGTTAAAGTAGTAAATGACATTCTATTGGCCTCTGATCAGGGTTGTGTAACTATGCTTGTATTACTTGACCTCAGTGCAGCTTTTGACACTGTTGATCACGCTATTCTTCTTCACAGATTAGAAAATGTAGTGGGAATTAAGGGTACAGCCCTCTCCTGGCTCAGATCCTATCTGACCCATCGTTATCAGTATGTAGACTTAAATGGTGATTATTCTGCATGTTCTCTAGTGGAGTTTGGCGTTCCGCAGGGTTCAGTTTTAGGTCCACTGCTTTTTTCCCTTTACATGCTTCCTCTGGGCAACATAATCCGTAAGCATGGTATTAGTTTTCATTGTTATGCCGACGATACACAGTTATATGTCTCAGCAAAACCTGATGAGAAAAAACAGCTTACTAAAATTGAGCAATGTGTGCAGGACATAAGAAATTGGATGCTAATTAACTTCCTTCTGCTAAATCCGGATAAGACAGAAGTTCTAGTCATAGGACCGCATACAGCTAGGAGTAAAATTTTAGATCACACCGTAACTTTAGATGGCCTTTCTGTTCCATCAAATGCAACAGTAAAAGACCTTGGTGTGATTATTGATTCCAGCCTTTCATTTGAAGCACATGTAGATAATATTACCAGGATAGCATTCTTTCACCTCAGAAATATTGCCAGAATAAGAAATTTATTGTCGCTAAACGACGCAGAAAAACTAGTTCATGCTTTTATCACCTCTAGGTTGGACTATTGTAATGCCTTACTGTCTGGTTGTTCAGCTAGATGCATAAATAAGCTTCAGCTAGTCCAGAATGCAGCAGCGAGAGTCCTCACCAGAACCAGAAGATATGAGCACATCACCCCTATCTTATCTTCACTCCATTGGCTCCCTGTGAAATTTCGCATTGATTTCAAAATACTACTCTTGACATATAAAGCATTAAATGGTCTCGCGCCGCAGTACCTGAGCAAACTGCTAGTGTCTTACGATCCGCCACGCCTACTTCGATCAAAGGATGCAGGCTGCTTGTCAGTACCGCGTATTATGAAAAATACAGCTGGGGGCAGAGCTTTTTCTTACAAAGCCCCAAAGTTATGGAATAGTCTTCCAAATAGTGTTCGGGACTCAGACACAGTCTCAGTGTTTAAGTCCAGGCTAAAAACCTATTTATTTAGCCAAGCATTTTTATAAATAGATTTTCCATAGGTAAAGGAGCAGATCTGGGGGACTCATGGACGTAGAGTATTATGGTGAACTGGTATGTTTGGATGCTGTCTTCCTCACTCTCATTGATCACTCAGGTTTGCTGACGGTGAGGTGATTGTTTGCTTTACATGTCAGGAAGCCCTCATGTTTGTGTTTCCTTCTGGCTCTCCCTTTTAGTTATGCTGTCATAGTTAGTCCTGCCGGAGTCTCTGCTTGCACTCTACAGTTAATATACATTCACATTATACATTGTGTGACTGTGACCATACCTAACTGCCATCTCTCCTCTTCTTCTCTTTCCCCCCCTCTTTCTTTTTCCTCTCTCCTCCTGTCCCCCCTTTCACTCTTTCTCTCTCTCTCTGTCGAGCTACACATGTCGTTCCTGAGCTGCCAGTGATCCAGACTCCCTCTGCCCTCCGGACCTGTCTGACCCATCCTGGTGCCCCGCTTCTGGCTGAAGATCTCGTCACATGGATGCCCCGTGTGTCTCTCTGGGATGCGTCTGGTGTCTGGGAATGAGTCTCTCTACCTAGAAAATGGTTCTGGCCTCGACTGGTGTTGGCAACTGTTTCTCTGGGGACTTGACAGTTCGTTAGTTTAGGACTGGAACTTCCTACAAGTCTACCTAGAGTCTTCAAAAACTACCTGGACTCCATATTAACATCAACTGTTATGCTAAACTGCCTGCCACCCTACACACTGTATAAACGAAGATCATTTACTGCTCTCTGTTTTACCCAAATGAGGATGGGTTCCCTGTTGAGTCTGGTTCCTCTCAAGGTTTCTTCCTTTTACCATCTCAGGGAGTTTTTCCTTGCCACTGTCGCCCTCGGCTTGCTCACCAGGGACAAACTGACCATTTTGATTCATACAAATTCACATTTCATACAAACCTAAATAATTTTTTTGACTATGTAAAGCTGCTTTGCGGCAATGAAAATTGCTAAAAGCGCTATACAAATAAAATTGAATTGAATACAGGCCCAGTTTTAAGATTTTAATTTTTCCTGCCAAAGACTGTTTAATTTACACAGGGGAATCAGCACCACCATGTGGGTTATTGGCACTACATTGAAAACCATCCTCTGTGCATAATGCAGTTATCATGCAGATACAGAATCACATCTCTTTATAATAATCATCTTCAGGCTGTGTAGGTTAGTGATTATACTTTAGGTAATGTGATCAATCTCAGCCATGAAAACAAAGCTCTGCATCTGTAAAACACATTAAATATATATTAATACAAATCGGGAAAGAACTACAGACAACCATGTCCAGCTCAAAATGTTTTATTAGTTTAGCATTTAATCCTCCACACAGGACGAGAGATTAGACACTACTGCAGGCTCTACTCCACATACGAAATCTCATTAGGTTTGATGATGGAGGTTCTGCTGATCAGTGTGGAGGCAGGTTTAACTCTTTTCTCCCAGAGTGTGTTTATCAAACAGATACTCGGCCATGCGGTTGTTCCCGGCATCCATCTTGGTGAGGTTGGTGATGTGGTCACCCAGTTTCTTGATGGTCTCCACCTGCTCGTTCAGGTAGTGAGTCTCCAGAAAGTCACACAGCTGGACAGTAAAGAGGAAAGTGTAAGAAATAATTACAGTAGTCACAAAACAGTTAGCATTCTCAGTTTAATAAGAGTTCTCCTCTTTAAGCTGTAACTCACATGAGGATCTCTTTTATCAGTGGCGAGTTTGTGCAGGTCCAGCAGAGCCTGGTTCACATTCTTTTCCAGCTGCAGAGCGCACTGCATGGCCTCCAGTCCATTGCCCCACTCATCACGCTCCGGTTTCTTAAATACACACACACCTGATTAGAGAGCTATGATCCTTCTGTATTTACAATCAAACTTTTACACTACAAAAAACTTGGACATTAATGATTGAGCGACACCATGTGGTGATTAGTGGTATTTCATTAGTAAACACTACACCAGGGCCTCTTAAAAGTCCAGACTCTGGTCCGGATTCGAACCGCACGGCAAATCAATTCGTACCCAGACCACACCTCAAATTAGAATAAAAAAAATTTGTACGTTTCCTACTTTGAGGGAAAAAAAAATAAAGTAAATCAATAAACTTAGTTTTGTAGTCCACCTGGAAACCGATACCACAATCATGGCCCAAGATTAAAGGTTAAACAATCATTGCGTGGCAGCAGTAACAGCACATGAGAGTTTAAGGTCAGCTAACAGGAGCCCTGACAAAAATGAGCAAGTTAGCCAACAGGCCTTCACTTTCTGTCCTGCAGCACAGAAAAGCAAGACTTCAGTGTTCATGACGTCACTACACAAATGTGTAAAGATGATGTCAGTTTGTCTAGTGACGACACCTTTTGTTCAGGCAGCAGAAAAAAAGTTTCTCTTATGGTTAATTTCTTTTAAAAACAAACTCTGTAATGTTGTAATTGTATTTAGCATGTTGCACTGCAATGGTGCTGTAAATGTACATGAAAGGTGTGCGTGTGTGTGTGTGTGTGTGTGTGTGTGTGTGAGTGGACAGTAACGCGGTATGAACGACGCTACAGGTGTGTCGGTACCTTGACGTCCTGGAGGAAAATGCGGCCGCCTCTCTTGTTCTGGAACGACATGAACTTCTCGGCGTGCTCGCGCTCCTCGTGCGCGTTCTCTTTGAAGAAATGCGCGAAGCCCTCGAGCGCGACGTCATCGCGAGTAAAGTAATAAGCCTGAGGTAAAATAATAACAGTATTATTAACAACAAGCTATAAAACACACACACACAGTCAGCTGTCCAGCTCGAATCCCAGCACATCAGTCCACACTGAGCTCCTTACCATGGAGGTGTAGGTGTAGGAGGCGTAAAGCTCCATGTTTATCATCTTGTTAATGGCGGCCTCGCTGTCGCGGTGGTAGTTCTGACGGATCTGAGAAGTCTCCATTTTCAGCTGGTTTATCGGTTTTGTTAACTAAGTACAAAAAGCTTGATAATAAATAAACTAAGCCCGAACGCTCTGAAGCTCCGTTCAATCACTGTTGACGCAAGAACCTCTGAACCGATCTGTCCACGCGACGCGCTGCCTCAGTATTTATACACTCTGGTAACGCAGGGCAGCGCGACAACCAATCAAATAGTAGAATTTAGTTTTAGCAGGCGGGTTAAATCCAGACTGGCCAATCCCGACTAACTATTACAGACACACGGAAACTTCTTTAGATTTCTTGCTGAGTGAATCGTGACTCAGCTGTTTTCTACCTGCTCTGTTTTGTCATGACTCGGATTATTTTCGGGTTTAAAAAAACTGAACTATTTGTTGTTTATTAGTATTAAATAATTTTGCAGCGGGAGGGCTTTGCATGTATTTTCAGAGAACATCTGCAGAATAACACATTAAAAATTCTTTTTAAAAATGATATAAACTGCTTAAATAATACTGTATTATTGGGTAATATAATGATTTATTAATTCAACTCGGTGAGATTAAAATACATGGGGTTAAAGTCACACCATTAGATAGATAAAATAAAGTCTTTAATATTAAAATAAAAATAAATAATAAATACTTGTCATAATTATTCATAACATCATTTAATAATATACTGAGTTAATTATCTGTTTATGTTTGTTGGTAATTACAGTTCTTTATTCTAAATCTAAAATAAAAAAATAGGTATTCCTGCAAACTATTATAAACTACTGTATAAACAGTAATCATGAAATGTAGTGAATGTTTGTCTAACGTCCCTGGCTCCTGGGACCATGACGTGGGAAGATGAGCCCGCATGGAAAATGCTGATTCAGCGTTACAGATGAACATAAATAAGATTGCATAAGATTGCATGATTTAAATAATGTTTACAACTAAATAGCTTTAAAATAAAGTTGTAATGAGCAAAAACATTTAAACTCTATTTAACTTTATTACAGGGAAATATTTTAACTACAGGGTACATGCTATACAGAATAATCATACAGGTTTATTTCAACGCTTGCACTGCCATCATGTTTGTGTAATAATTAAATTTTCAGTTTTTGTTTTTGTCTTTTGTGAAGTTAAAACTGATGATGTTTTGATACTTTGGTGCAGTTAAGGAGTGACATGGTCTGCCTTTATATTTCATCATGTACAGGAGTAAAAGACCTCGGTGTGATTATAGATTCCAATTTTTTATATGAAGCACCTGTAGATAATATTACCAGGATACCATTCCTTTATCTAAGAAATATTGGCAAGATCAGGAATATACTGTCACTAGAAACAAGATGCAGAAAAGTTAGTTCATGCTTTTATCACCTCTAGGTTGAACCATTGTAACGCCTTACCGTCTGGTTGTTCAACTACACTGTAAAAAAAAAAATCCAACTAGATAAATGTTCAATTAATGAGGGGTGACGGCTGGCCTTTTGAAGGTATTGGGTACCTGGGTGGATATGCAAAAGCTTTAGGAGTGACGTTTGGTCGTGATATTTAAACACTGAACGTTTATCTGGTGTATTTTATTGATCTTTAAGCAAAATAGAACCTTTATTCTCCAGTTTTATGCAGATCACTGTTTTAACTTCTTTGACTACTTTTGGAAGAACTACTTTTTTAAAGTAATGTTTGTGTTTTTTTAAACACATTGAGTATTGTTAGGCCAACCTATTTTGTAGAAAAACAATCACTTGAACCAACTACATCAATGATTACAATGAAATACATTTTACCTTTTTGAGTATATGAAAAGTTGTGCTAAGTCAACCCTAGAGAAATATAATCAATTAAGCCCACAACTAAAACTTCTTGAGCTGACTTAAATATTTAAATTACAAGTTGAGTCAACTTGAGATTTTAAACTCGGTACGTGTTGTTTTAACTAAACAGCAATGTTTTTTTGTCCAGCAAATTTCTCTAAAAATCAAGTAAACTTAAAATAGATGTAAAATTTATTACTAAACCTTTTTTTATGTTGAAGAGGCTTGATATTTTTTACAGGAACAAGCTCCAGTTTGTCCAGAATGCAGCGGTGAGAGTCCTCACTAGAACAAGAAGATACAAGCACATCACCGCTTTTTTATCCACATTGCAATCTGGTTGGAGGATTAGTTTTAACAAATACATATATTTTTTAAAATAGATTTTATTGCTATTTACTTTTGCAAACAAATTACATAAAGAATGAGAAAAATTCCTGTGTGTTTGTAAGTGCTTATGAGATAAAAATGTAAGTCGCTCTGGATAAGAGCGTCTGCCAAATGCCCAAATGTAAATGTAAGTGCTTTGTTGAACCTTAATCTTTGATGTGAATCATTAAAATCCTGTATTGTGCTTTACTAGACTTTCACAGTATTTCAGGAGTGTTGCAATCTACATTTTTTAAGTGTCTCTTTTACCCAATAGATTATTTTAGTAAAATATTCCATTTTTTAAAAAAGTTAACACGTTCAGTGATTTGCTTCAGCTGTGCAATCTGTCACAACATGATTAAAGCAATCTACTTTACCAGCAAAATTAAAATCTTCTACGTGTTAAACTCCTTAACCAGGCACCAATGATCTTTATAGGTACCTAAGTGGAACTGTCATCAGGTATCACGTATAGCTTAACAGAGAGAGGGGACATAATTAGATATAATCTGCATCACGTAATGAATACAGTCACTGTATATTTTGCAGAGTGTAAGCAGAGACTCATACATTACATTAGCATACATTAGGGGCAATTTGAAACACCATTCTGGATTTAATGAATGTCTGTGGACTGTGGGAAGAACATGGAAACTCCACAAACACAGACAGGAGGTTAAATTCAAACCCCAAACCTAGCAGCATCAGACGATAAAGTAATTATCACTTCAAGATGTTCACAGATTAGGGTTTAGTTGTGCACCTGTATGTTCTCTCATACAACAAAATAAGTTGTAGGTCCTTTGACGTTTTTGGGAGAAGGTCTAGTTGTCTGTCCATTAATGTCTGAGGTGTAATTGTTAGTGTTGTTTCTTTATATAATTTGATCCTTGGAAGTGGTATGCAGAATTCAACTGGAAACTGCAATTTAAAATTCCTGACCTCCAACCAGGAAAAGACCAAGAAAATGCTCCCTTAATATGAAACTCCCACTTGTCAACACATTCCTTCCCCTTTATACCATGACATCAAATCAGCATATCCACTTGTCTTCTGACTGGATATCTTATATATGAATATATTTTAGTTTTATTCATAGAATAAACATTAGAACATGTATTTTAGGAACATGCCACAGACAGGCTTCACAAGGATACATCTCTTACTGTTAATAACTGGAAAGCTGTTATAGATTTTGCTCAAGATCTAATGAAATAATTAGTTTCAGTAAAACTTTTTTTGCTCATCTGACAATGTCGGCTACATTACATGTGATCTGCAGTCGAAATGCACAACTTTATTTAAATGGTTTAGTATTACAGTTGTGTACAGGACAGAAGAGTGAAGATAACAGGAGTTACTCACTAATTTATGCTATTTGTCCATACAGTCTGAATGAACAGTTTTATAGGTAGGAAGAGCTAAAAATACCATCTGTGTGCCAGAACAACATCTTCCTTGCTACAAATCTTTTCCAGTCCATGTGATGTTACTGAACATCATCCTATATTTTAAATATCATTTATGTGGAGCTAAATATAAAATTTAAGTTTAAACCATGCTGGATACACTTTTGACTGATAACTGAAAATTCATGGATTTTTATTAAATACCAAATCGCCACAGCACTCTGCCATTTATTGGAACAATTAGAATTTTACCAGTTTAGAAAACACAGCTTGTCAACCTGTAACATTAAACAGTGAAGGTAGCATCAGTCAGCTAATCATATAAAAGCACACGGAGTCTGTAATGTGGCTCAAAATGTTTATTCAGCAGAATCAGTCAGGATTAAGACTTAAAGCATGCAATGAAGTTACAGGGAAGGGCCTTAAAGCTTAATTCTGCATGAACACAAATCAGAATCTGAAATCAGACAGTCTGCGTGAGAGGTAATTTAACTCTTTCCACCCAGGGTGTGTTTATCAAACAGGTACTCGGCCATGCGGTTGTTGCCAGCATCCATCTTGGTGAGGTTGGTGATGTGGTCACCCAGTTTCTTGATGGCCTCTACCTGCTCGTTCAGGTAGTGAGTCTCCAGGAAGTCACACAGCTGATGGACAAAAAAAAAAAGAAAAGAAAAGAAAAGTACAACATTTAGATCTTACACAATAAGTCAGAATAGGCAATACCTTTACAGTTTAAGGATAAAGAAACAGAACACCACACCCTACAGAAGTCTCGTTCCTTGTTTGGGAACATGTTTGCTCTTGAACAAGGGCACAAACACACGAGCAGTGTGACTCAGCACACTTGAGTCACCACACCCATACAGGCGGGTGCAAACAGAGCAAAAATATGACACTTACATGAGGATCTACTTTATCAGAGGCAAGCTTGTGCAGGTCCAGCAGAGCCTGGTTCACAGACTTCTCCAACTGCAGAGCACATTGCATGGCCTCCAGTCCACTGCCCCACTCATCACGCTCCGGTTTCTGGAAAAATTCACACACAGTGAGTAACTCTAGTGGAAGTGAGCTCAGAGCAGAGTCACAATTCTCTACAGAACAAGGTGTGGAACCTTTCAGCGCAGTAAACAAAACCTGCGTGACGTCATGCCCACTCTGATTGGCTACAAACAGCTCATACCACCACTAGGTAAAAAGTGGGCGGGTTTATGACGCGTCATTTCATAATGCGAATTTTTTTCTTTTGCATTTATACAAAAAAGCGTTTACGACGCTACAGGTGTGTCGGTACCTTGACGTCCTGGAGGAAAATGCGGCCGCCTCTCTTGTTCTGGAGCGACATGAACTTCTCGGCGTGCTCGCGCTCCTCGTGCGCGTTCTCTTTGAAGAAATGCGCGAAGCCCTCGAGCGCGACGTCATCGCGAGTAAAGTAATAAGCCTGAGGTAAAATAATAACAGTATTATTAACAACAAGCTATAAAACACACACACACAGTCAGCTGTCCAGCTCGAATCCCAGCACATCAGTCCACACTGAGCTCCTTACCATGGAGGTGTAGGTGTAGGAGGCGTAAAGCTCCATGTTTATCATCTTGTTAATGGCGGCCTCGCTGTCGCGGTGGTAGTTCTGACGGATCTGAGAAGTCTCCATTTTCAGCTGGTTTTATCGGTTTTCTTATTAAAAAAAACGTAAAAAAATAGAAATTTACACAAAGACAAAGTCTCGGAGTTAGGAATTTCGAAATTAAAGTCTAAAGAGAAGTTCCGTTCAAGCACTGTTGAAGCAAGAACCCCTGAGGAATGTTCCAGGATTTGAGGGAAAACGGGCTCGCGCGCGATATTTATCGTTGCCCCGAGTGAGCGGGCGGGGATTAGCGAGCGCAGCTCCAATCAAATAACGAATTAACACGGAAGTGGGCGGACCAAAGTAAAGTGACCAATCATAAAGCACGACTCTTTGAGACAAAAGAGTACCTAAAGATTTTCAATAACAGCGAATTTTATAAAGAAATAAACGTTGGTTATTGAATAATGTGATTATTACACACCCATATGTCTTTAAAAAATAATCTCCAAGTCAGATACAGATTATTTATGGCCTAATTGTCATACAGTTTGTCGAGGATAGCAAAAAAAGGAGAGTGACGCAGCTGTTTTTCCCTGAAAGCAAACTGAACACACACACACACACACAAACACACTAACTAATCATTAACCTTCCATGTAAACTTTGTCCACCAAAATCTCCGTGCTGTCAGGGAAAGATCACTGGCCTTTATTTAATGATAAGATAAAAGTTTCACATTTCGCCATAAACTAATAAACTGTAATCTTTTACATAAATACACAAACACCATCGGTGCTGATATCTGTAGAAAATGCTTATTCAGCATAACACATGAGAAAAAAACGTTTTCCATCAACCAACAATTAAAAGCTGTTAAATCAGCCTGTTAGTACGTCGTTTTATAATAAGTCACGATTTGTAGTTAAATTCACTCTAAAGATAAGAGTCATGTGTCATACTGTGTGTGACGGAGCATTTTAAAGTCAGATGTTCACCAGATCTGAATAAGTGCTGTGTCACTGTGACTCAGTGTCTCCTGTTCACCTCCTGACTGTCACACACCAGCGTTTCATGATAGCCTGCAGTGTAAAACAAAGGAGAAGCCGTTTCCAAACCAACAGTCGCTTACCGCAGCAGAAACCTGAGGCATGATCATTCCAAAGTCATTTAACTGCAGTTCACAAAGCACGAGACCTGATTCTGTACTCCATCTCATGACTTTCTATACATGAACTTTAAAGAACCTCAAAACAACAGAGACTGAAGAGATCAAATACAGCTGAGCTTTTGTCACATATTTTGCACTAAAAGTTAAATTGAATTTAGGATTTGAAGTTTTTTGAATGTAATTTAAAAACAATATAATTTTAACAAACACTTGTTTACTGATTAATCTTTTGGTAAAAACACTTTCTCACTGAGTACAACTATGTACAGCGATGGCCAAGAGTATTAAGTCAGCATGTGCCATGTGTTATAAGTCTCCTGCGGCACAAAATAATAGAGTCTTTAAATAAACTTAATTTAATTGTCAGTAAAATCCTTTGACACTTACGAAATGCTTGTAATTATACCTTAGGAAACGAGAGTAACATCTGACACAAAGATCTAAAAACACTGAAGCAGAAGGCTTTGTGAAAATTTATGTCGTGACAATAACCAAACATACATTTGGTATTCATTGGAAATAGGCCACGTATGCACATCTGGTTAGATGTTAACAGTATTTTGTTGGCTTTGAACATGTACTTTGCACAATGACAATAAAGTTAAACCTAATCTAAGCTGATCCAGTGATCTTCAGCAAGCATCGTGTAGGCATGGACTGAGCAAGTGACACCCGAGAACTAGTACAAAATACTGATTGTTGTACAGCAAATTTTATGCACAAAATACATTATTCTAATCTCCTTGCCATTATTTAAAACCTTAAGAATGTCAATAAAACAATGAATTTCAGTTTAGGCTCAATACTTGTAGCAATTCATTACTGACAGTGTAATGTAAATGTAATGTTTTTTTACCTTATAAGAGAATTCATACTTTTATTAAATGTTCAAATTCCTTTGTAAATTAAAAAAGGTTGCTGAAATAATTTATTTTTTCAGTTTTTTTTTTTTTACCTGAGATGAAATCGTGCCGTGTCCCTGTGATTCAGCAGTTCACTATCAGTTTCAGTGTGATTTTTTTTTATAACTAATATAAAATGTAAAAGATAGAAGAATTGTAGAAGCATTTTATAACTCTAAACAGTAAAATGTAATGTACAGTAAAGTGCACTACAGTATGAATTATTGAAGAGCTTTGGAGTAATTATTGTCTTAATTTGAACTACAATATGACTAACCCCAAAAGACTTAAAGCTGCTGCCTGTAACAAGCTTTCTAGACCTTTAATGTTAATAATAATAATAATAATAATGTTTAAAATGAACTTGTTTTTTTGATGCAGTAAAAACTCCATGGTTTAAATGTAATTTACAGCAAAATGAGCTACAGCATGATTATTATTTTTATCGAGGAGTTTTGGACACCTCATGCGTGTCCACTGGGTCAGGGACACGGAGCACTTCTTTAAACAAACTGCTGATCCACAGATTATTCCCCTCACACCCATGTCCTGCTCGCTCAGCAAGGTCACATCCTCTCTACCTACAGTATATACACAGCTGTGTGTGTGCGTGTGTGAGAGACACAGTCTGTATTTCAGATGAACCTGAAAAGGTGTGCAAGTCTGCGTTCAAAATGACATCACTCACATTATTAATATAAACAGAGAGTCACAGCAGGTTTAATAGAAATCATTTAATGATGAAGTAGACTCATTATTAGAGCTTTACAGTTTACTTGGTTTTTATAAGCAGAGCTCATCAGCTTCAGCAGGTAACATACCATGTGGATTGGTTTCAATTACAAAATTTATGAACTGAAACCTCTTCACTTCCTGTAAAAACCGTCTCTGTACATCCGTGAGGATATAAAACCCAATGTCTTCACTCCGTATATAAACACTCACATGCCGCTGCGTGGTGTCCATGAATTTGGAGAAGTTTAGTACACTGTGAAAAGTAATTTAGAAACTGGGGAGAGGATGAGGAAGATGAGGAAGGAGTTTGTTATGGGCGATGGGACTACACAAGAGATGTATATAGGATGAGGGAGATTAGGACCAGTAGGTGGCGTTAAACACAGAGACGACATAACAGGAAGACATCCACTAACTGAAATTATATTAAATTAATTAGTAATTAGTTTGCACTAATTGTATTAACGGGAGAATTTGAGCTTTTTTCAGTCTCAAGTTTCCAGCCGCTGCTTTTCAGCCTAAAATTTTATTAATGATTTCATTTCTCTTTTAAATTACTGATGTGAAACTGAATGTTTAAATATAATTTGCATAATCATATTTTTATTCTGGAATGTCTGAAGTATCAACCACATGCTCAAGTTCCTCTGCGGTAAATAAAAGGGTGTATATACTTATGGCTGGAAAGGTTTGCAATGGAGAACCTTTTTAAAGGCTGTTTTACTGACACAAAGAACTTTCACTTCTTCATTTTGTCCTCAAAAAGCTGAAACAGCTCCGTGTCTCCCTCTCTTAGACACACACACACACACACGATCTGTCAGAATATTCTGATTTAATAATCCACTATATTTACTAGAATATATTTCTAACCCATTATTTTCTTTTCGTATCATTAACAGCAACACACACAAACCCTTTATCGCTCACTGTGTGTGTGTGTGTGTGTGTGTCTTTAAGCAGTGGGGATCCATACACTCTTCCACACCACACACTCTCTCCACATCTCCTCCTGCACTGAGAAACTCCACTTGGTCCAGAATTTTCCTCCAGCTTCATCCTCCTCTTCCTCATGATGCAGCCACAGACGCTTCAGAGGACTAGAGTACTGCAGAAACTGACAGCCCTGTATACACACACACACACACACACACACAGTATAGAACACATTATTTTATAATAAAAAAAGGAGAGCTTTGTGGTCTTGACCATCATATTCACCACTCAGTAGACACTTTACCCTTTAATGCACATGATGACACACACACACACACGTTTTTTTCAGTGTAACTTTCCTATGAATTGTCAAGACTCTCATGATCCCCGTGACTACAGAACCTCACTTTAGTATAGTGTCTATTGGAGTACACCCTCATGGATTTAGACATTTTTGCAGATTTGCTCCGCCCCCTGTTTACCTTGTTTTTTTAGATTGCTCAGAGTGACAGCTCCATCCCCATCAACACTACACACAGGATTCAGGGACTGTTTTTAATTCTTTTGATGGCTGGGATCCTAGATCACGAGCCACCTGAACTCCGCCCTGATCTCCGCCCTGAACTCCGCCCTGAACTCCGCCCTGAACTCCGCCCTGAACTCCGCCCTGAACTTGCTTCAGATTTCTACGATATTGAGATCGTGCCGGTGCGGCGTTGTGAAGAGGCTCTTAAACCACTTTGCTCTTAACATTACATATTCTCATCAGACCAACCTCAGCGCTGCCCCAGTACCACACGGCCTGGATCTCATTGTGACTGGCCAAAGCCTGGGTCAGCTGATCCTTCCCACCACTGATGATGCTGACCACGCCCGCAGGAACGTCAGACGCCTGGAGAACCTGAAGACAAACAAAGCAGAAAAGATGGTTACATCTAATGAAAGTCTAACAGAGTCATTTTCATCTTAAACATAGATTTAAGACACATCACTAAAGACCAATTTACACACACACACACACACACACTCACTAGGAAAGTCCAGTGTTTTGACAGTAAACATCAGCAGACTTGGACGCCTGACTAAACACATTAATGAACCACAACTAACTGTTCTATAAAAAAAAAAGTATCTATTAAAACAAACGTAAACATTTCTGCATGGCTCTGTGTGTGTGTGTGTGTGTGTGTGTGTGTGTGTGAGAATACATTTTAAATGTAAATTTTTATTATTAAACAGGTGTGAAACAGAGCAAATATAAAATCACCGTAATGAAATCGAGAGCTGGAAGAGGGAACTTCTCGCTCGGCACCATGACGATGGCATTGCCCACGGAAACAGTCGCCCCCAGAACGGTCACCATGGAGAGAAGAGGCTTAGTGTCGGGCAGCACCACGCCCACGACTCCTAAAGCCTCCGGGATGGTGAGGGCGGAGCCAGTCTGAGGGAGGAGCTGTGGAGAAATGTACGGGTGAATACAGGACCGAGTCCGAGCCGTAACCGAAAAAAACCGGACGTAAACACGTCTCTCACCGACACGTGTCCGTTCTGCTTATCGCACCGCGCGGCCCAATCAGAAAGCCTGGCGACGCTCAGCTCCACCTCCTGTGCCGCCTCCTCCATCGAGACGCCAGTCTGAGTGTGGAGAGACACAGCCATGTCCTGTCTTCTCTTGTCCAGACTGTCGGCGAGGGAGTAGAGGGCGAGCGCTCGCGCCGCGGGGCTTTTCTTCATCCACCTGCCGACAGAAACACATCAGTCACCTCACCTTCATGTCCTCTGTACTTGACTGTGTGTGTGTGTGTGTGTGTTTACAGTCACACACTGAAGTCGTACCCCGGCTGGACCTTCAGCGCAGCGTTTACTGCGTTACGGACGTCTTTCCTGCCTCCATCTGGACAATGAGCCAAAACAGCACCCCCTGGTGTCTGCACGGGCCTACTGCAGCCTGAATCAGCTTTACACACCTTCCCTCCTACCAGGTGAGAGCAGGAGCGAGAGACACTGAGAGAGAGGGAGAGAGAGAGAGAGAGAGGTGGGGGGGGGGGTTAGAAGAATAATAATAATACAAGAGAAACAGTTCATTAAGTGTTTTATCAGTTTAACCAGTGTGTGTGTGTGTGTGTGTGTGTGTGTGTGTGTGTGTGCGCGTGTTTGAACTGGAGTGGTAAGGGCTAATGCTTAACCTCCAGCATCACCAAAAGCTGAACGTGTTCACTGTATTTCAGTTTATGTGTTTTAAAGTGTTTATAAGTGTTTGTGTTTAAACCCACACACACACACACACACACACACACACACACACACACACACACACACACACACACCTGGACTGGTCAGAACTTTCCGGCACCTGGAACCCGGACACTGCGGTACCAAACTTGGTGTAGTCCAGAGCGGTGGGTTCGGAGCGGGGCGGAGCCACAGACACACGCAGGAACTGATACAGACCCTACAGGCACAGAACCACCGTCAGGGGGTTGTCTCACCCTCACCCATAAGTATTAGCACCCTTCTTGAAAATAAGCTAGTACTTTAAACAACACATTATTTTATACAAACACATAAAGAACTTCTCTTAATATCTTTACTTAAATATATTTATAATAATTCTTTATCCTTCATCACCTACAGAAGATAATAATATTAATCAATTGTGTCGAATTGTGGTCGGCATTATAAAGTCAAAAATTAATGACTTATTATTTATTTATAATTTAATTGATATAATTTTATGAATTAGTTAAGTATTCACAATATTCAATGTTTTATTCTTTCTTTGTTTAAAATGAATAATGAGGGTCTTTACCTCTCGTCCCCCGTCAGTGCAGGTTCCACTTTCTCTCCGTCCAGACTGCGGGAGCGAAGGATCTGTCACAGAGTGAGTGTTCACACACACCAAACCCACACACAGACTACACACACACACACAGCCAGTAAGACTTATGGGTGAAATAATGTCCAAAACACACACACATCGGTTTGTAAGCCGGTCTGTTATTAATTCATAAAAAATAAGTTTTTATTTTTTATCTTCTAAATAAAATTCAAAGGTTTTGTGATGTGACCCGTCGTACAGACTGTACGTGTAACCAGAGTATAAACACAAAAGGGGCGGAGTTACCTGAGCTAGACAGGTGAGGATGGGAAAAGGCCCAGGTGATCTGTCCAGTGTGTGTGTGTGTGTGTGTGTGTGTGTGTGACACACACACACCCCCGAGCTGATCTCCCTGGTCTCTCACAGCATTTGGGTGTTTCAATCTAAAGACCCTCCTCTCAATATTTACACCATTCTGAGTGAAACCCTAGAGATTGTGTGTGTGTGTGTGTGTGTGTGTCTGTGTGTGTGTGTGTGTGTGTGTGTCTGTGTGTGTGTGTGTGTCTGTGTCTGTGTGTCTCAGGGGGAGATCATAAGTTTCTGAAATCAATAATATTTACTTTGTAAACGCACGCGCACTCACGCACACGCACACACACACACACACACACACTCTACCTCTTTGCAGTCTCCAAAGCCAGTGTCAGATCTTCAGTCCAGATGGAAGCAGCTCGACCGTGAGGTCTGTAGTTTCCTAAACATTCAGAGCTTCTGTTAGATTCCACTAACACACGGTCACCAGGTGAAGGAAAAGTAATTCCGTTATAAATATAAGAAATGTTTTGTCTGTACATTGGTTCAGAACTCACTCTTTTAATTATATCTTTGTGTTTATTACATCGGAGGAACTACAACCTCAGAAAGAGTCTCACAAAACTGTCTGAGTAAAAGTGATGTTATAAACAGTATAATAACTGGTACAGTTATGTGTGGGATTTAATAATCTACTTTAAAATGATCTACTAATGCGCTTCTGTCTCAATGTAAACAAACGTTATAAATTATAATATTGTACCTCTTAGCTTTAACCTTTCCTAACTATTTCTACAGACTCTTTACCCGTCAATAGCAGGTACTTCAGCTAGTATTAATTAAAATGATTAACAATTACTATTATTTATTACTATTATTAGAATAATTGTTTAATATGCATGACTGTCTCACACACTGCTAACTGTAGAGAGTGAGACGTGATGATGAGTTTGTTATTTTTTACCCAAAGTCACTCCCTCTGCAGCACTCCTAAAGGACAGCAGGGGCACTATGGGGCCGGGTGGAGGAGACACCACCAGGGGGCAGGAGGGAGCCACATTATACACCACTGTGGGGGGGTACACACGTCCAGAGGAGCCTGGAGGACAAGACTGGATCAACTACAACACACATCAGACACCTCAGGGTTAGCAGAAAGGGTAATAACCAGAGAGCTGAAACGTGTGTGTGTGTGTGTGTGTCTCAGTGACTCACCATCGCCCCCTGCTGTACAGCCTCCTGCACTGCAGCGTCCACTCGCCCTTTCTCACCCTCGTCATGAACACCAATACACTTCATCCCGGCCATCCTGAACTTCAGCTTCTCCACCACAGCATCATACACTGACTCCTGCACACACACCACCCACTTCCACAGACAGACACACAGACAGACAGAGAAATCCAGTTTGATGTAATGTAGTGAGACTCAAACTAGCGAAAATATCAGGGCCAGTCTTCAGCTGTTTCCATGGTTACAATGATGCAGGAAATGCAGTGCTTCATAAATATAAAAATCAAACAATATTTTGCAGAGTATAAAGGCGAGGTCACATGACCTGCAGGTGGCGGTAATGCAAACTACTCGTGAAACAACAAGGAAGAAACCTGGAAGTTCAGTCACGTCAACCGGACGTCTTTCTTACTAAGTGCTTATGTTTCACTTCTTACCCATGTAGATTCTATAGGCTAAAGAGAGTGTGTGTGTGTGTGTGTGTGTGTGTGTGTGTGTGCACGCAAAAAGCAGAACAGTGTAGCTCTTCACCTCGGTATAGTTTGTGAAAGCGGCGTCCGTCAGTCCGTCCACAGCGCTGTCCACGTCTGCACTCTCAAAGATGATGAACGGACAGACGGAGCAGACAGACAGGGAGAGAGAGACGGGGAGACCACGCCCAGCCACCTGCTTCACCAGCGCCTCTCCATCCTGAAACACACAAGACTCTATATGTTTACAAACCCCAGTTCCCCCAGTACTCCCAGTTCCCCCAGTACTCCCAGTTCCCCCAGTACTCCCAGTTCCCCCAGTACTCCCAGTTCCCCCAGTACTCCCAGTTCCCCCAGTACTCCCAGTACCTGTTTGCTCCCACTGTAGGTGGCGTAGCTGATGCCTGGGTTCTGAGCCACTCTGACTCCCATCGAGTCGTGACCCGTCACCACACTCAGCACACCAGCAGGAAGTCCCGCCTCCATAAACAGCTGGGCCAAAAGGAGGGTGGGCGGGGCCTTCTTCACTCCAGGAACCACAATTACAGTGTTACCTAATCAACAGTTCACACACACACACACACACACACACACACACACACACAGATCTGTCACACAGATCCTCTGAAGTCATGGACATTGTCCCTGTTCAAACATATCCTACAGAACTGTGTGTGTGTGTGTGTGTGTGTGTGTGTGTGTGTGTGTGTGTGAGAGAGAGAGAGAAAGAGATGTGTGCAGGTAGAACTCACCTAAAGCAAGAGCTGGAAGGACCTTCAACCACATGGAGTAGAAAAGAGCATCATCTGATATCACCACTGCAACCACGCCTACAGGACACACACACACACACACACACACACAGGACATTTACGATCACATTTTCTGCAAATATACAAACTGCATGTCCTTGCACTTGCGCGCGCACACACACACACACACACACACACACACACACACACACACACACACATACTACCTGGTGATTTCCACTCAGACAGGAGTGTGTGTCGGACCTGAGCCCAGCCAGCGTAATACTGTGTGAGTCGGACGAGTGTTGGGACGGAGCTGGGAGTCTGACACAGATCACACACTTCACACACACACTGGCTGTACCTCTGCAACACACTCACAAACCTGCAACGACAATGTGTGTGTGTTAGAGTGTGTGTGTATGAGTGTGTGTGTGAGAGAGAGAGTACGAGTGTGTGTGAGTTAGGGCTGCAACAACTAATCGATAAAATCGATAATTATTGATAATGAAATTCGTTGTCAACGAATGTTATTATCGATTAGTTGGGCTGCTCACGTCACTGAGGCGCGACCACAAGACGCACAAATACACACAGTTACACACAGATACACACAGATACACACAGATACACACAGATACACACAGATACACACAGATACACAGCCGCTCGCGCAATGGAGGTTACAGAAACGTCTGCAGGAAAACGCGCGCGCCCGAGTCCTCCAAGGTATGGGAGTGATTTACATTAAACGCCTCTAAGAAGACAGTAACCTGCACGCTATACAAGACCGAGCTTTCATGGCATGTCATGCACGAACCCTTAAAAAGAAAACGTGTTGGTGTTACGGCTGGCGAAACGTCTGCAGGGTCGGTAAAAACTGTATCTCTATCGTGTAAAAGTTGTATAGTTTAAGTGCTTCTGTTTAAACTGTTCGCTAACTTCGGGACAGTCGCGCTAGATCTGTTCATGGGCTACTCGTGAGCATCACATTGCGCAATCACCTCATGAGCAATAGTGATTAGTTAAATAGCGCTACTTTAGATCAGCTTAATTTAAACGGTGTGAATAACAGTAGAATATTACATTTAGTGATTGTTGTTGTTTTCAGCGAATGCAAATAACAGTATATTTGTGACTATTAGCTTTTTGCTTTTCTACAGTTTTTTTATAGTCCACTACAAAGTTAACTTGTAATTTACTGTGGTTTTACTTATGCATACATCATTTTATTATACAAAATTACATTATTTTAGCTGTTTATATCTTATCAACTGAATATATCAGTGTATTTTTTAAACTATATATATACTGTATATATTATTTCATTTAAGGTTTAAAATGTCTAAATTAAAGATTATTAAACTTTATATGTGGCTTTTGCATTTTTAAAAGTTTATTTTTATACATAAATAATACCCTGATTTATGTTTTTTTTTATAGTTATAAGCAAAATATCAAATTAAAGAAGCGGCTAGGTTGTATCCGATTAATCGATTAACCGAAAACATAATCGCCCAACTAATCGATTATCAAAATAATCGTTAGTTGCAGCCCTATTGTGAGTGTTGTAGAGATGAAGAAAAAAAAATCCATTGAGTTATTCATTACAATTGTTTTGTTTGCCTCTGAATCGTCACATGATTATTTTTGAAACTGTTCTGTGTATAACAGATGAAGCGGTTCGATCAGTCAGTGATCAGACTCGCCTGGTGTTGTGTGTGAGTGGGCGTGGCCGGTGATCAGCTGATCAGACTCAGATATAAACCATTCTGTACCGAGTGCAGGAGCTTCAGAGTGACGTGTTTAGAGATGATGATGATGATGATGATGATGATGGCGGATGACAGAGATACGCGCGGCTCAGTAACAGTGTAGCTCTGTGTTTAATTTAATTTAAAATGTTAAACTCTTGTATTTGTAGTTAGTTTGTAGTGTTTAAATGCTGCACTTGTTGTTTAAGTAAGAAAACTAATGTTTTAAGGAACCAGCTACATTTATTTATTCTTTCGACTTTAAAAGTTTAAAAGCGTACGGCTCAGAGGTTTCGGGATAATGTCGTACCTGGAGGTGATCAGGGGTCTATAGATGTGTGTGTGTGTGTGTGTGTGTGTGTGTGTGTGTGTATGGTGCTCGGGACCTGAGCAGGACTCTGGCTCTGCGCGCGTCACTCAGCTCACCCCACACCGCGCACCCCGCAGCAGCTGAAGAGACGCAGCTCGACACATCCTCATCCTCAGCACACAGCACGGTGCACACACTCTCACCTAACAGCAACAAATACACAGAATGTGTCAGTGTGTGTGTGTGTGTGTGTGTGTGTGTGTGTGTGTGTGTGTGTGTGAGTGAAAGAGAGAGGGATAAAACTCGCTCGCCTTTAGAGTCAGACACTGTGAGCGTCTCTCGGTCCCCCGGGTGCACAAACTTCCCGTCAATAAACAGACCGAGGGAGCAAGAGTGCTGCTCCAACCATGCCTGTTAGACACACACACACACACACACACACACACACATAATGTGTCTGTTCCACTACAGAGCTGGAGAACTTTTTTTACATTTTTTTATTATCGTTAATAAAATTGTTACTACAATGTTAGAGTCTCACACACTCCACACCTTTACCTCTTAATAAACACACACACACACTCCACACCTTTACCTCTTAATAAACACACACACACACTCCACACCTTTACCTCTTAATAAACACACACACACACACACTCCACACCTTTACCTCTTAATAAACACACACACACACTCCACACCTTTACCTCTTAATAAACACACACACACACTCCACACCTTTACCTCTTAATAACACACACACACACACACTCCACACCTTTACCTCTTAATAACACACACACACACACACACTCCACACCTTTACCTCTTAATAACACACACACACACACACTCTACACCTTTACCTCTTAATAACACACACACACACACACACACACACTCCACACCTTTACCTCTCAATAAACACACACACACTCCACACCTTTACCTCTTAATAACACACACACACACACACACTCCACACCTTTACCTCTTAATAACACACACACACACACACACACACACTCCACACCTTTACCTCTTAATAACACACACACACACACACACTCCACACCTTTACCTCTTAATAACACACACACACACACACACACTCCACACCTTTACCTCTTAATAAACACACACACAAACACACACACTCCACACCTTTACCTCTCAATAAACACACACACACACACACACACACTCTACACCTTTACCTCTTAATAACACACACACACACACACACACACAAACACACACACTCCACACCTTTACCTCTTAATAACACACACACACACACACTCTACACCTTTACCTCTTAATTACACACACACACACACACACACACACTTTAACTGGAATATAATGTACATCTGCACACCGTTACACCCAGTTCAGATCTGTCACGTGACCCTCAATTAACTAATTACCTCACAGTCACGTGAGTCAACGAATTGAAGCCTGGAATAATAAATCTCAGGAATGGAGTGTGTGTGTGTGTGTGTGTGTGTAAACTCTTTAGCCCTGCAGTAATAAACTGTGTGTGTGTGTGTGTGTGTGTGTGTGTGTGTGTGTGTGTTTACCCCCGCAGTAACAGCTGGACTCTGAGCTGAAGGTCCGAACTCCATGCACTTGAAGATGTTGTACACACAGTCTGAGCTTCTGTCTGCCATAACACACACACTCTCTCTCTCTCTCTCTCACACACACACACACACACACACACACACCTGTATATAGTCGCTGTCCGTTACAGAGAACCTAAACACACGGAAATAACTCCAACTAAAACAATTATAAAACAGAATAAAAGACTCTGAATACAGAGTGCGGCTAAACCAGAAAATTATGACGTAGGCGTTTTAAGACACGTGATTAATTTTAAATTAAGCCCACGCGCGTTACAAACGGAATGAATATCCCTAGATTTTTCACCCTGCACGTGCCCGTGCTGAAGCGCGGTGACACATAAGCTCCGCCCGAAATTATCACGTGATCCACATTTCTCCAATAGGCAGGTGATTGCGTCAGAGCCGGAAGTGGTTTTCTGACTTTGCGTCTAATCACAGGCGTAGTTTACTTTATAACCCAACCTTTTTAGCGTTTTCTGTCCTTTTATGTTTTTAGAGAGTTCCGGGTTGCGTACTTGAATTTAATTGTTTCACACACCTTTGTAATATGTTAAAGGGATTGTAGGACAATCGCGATTTAAAAACTACAAATCCCATAAACGCTCCCTTTATTGCGGATCTTAAACAGCTCGAGCTGAAACGCGACTCATTAGCGACATCTGCTGGACGCGTCGTTTAATTTCAATAATTCATCCATTTTCTGTGTCCCTGTGCAGAGTCGCAGGGCCTGTGTCCCTATGGCGTTATATTCCTGCCACAATTCTGAGCGCGTGATTTGACATTTTGAGAGCAGACAATGCACTCTATGCGCGTGCAATGTCTCCACTGCGCGCTCAACAACTCGGTTCTGCGCGTGCAATGTCTCACCTGCTCGCTCAACATGTTCTCCGCGCACGCGCGACTTCTCGATTCTGTGCGCGCTCGACTCTACCTGTACGCTCACTCAACTTTGACCAGTGTTACAAAACTGCCACAAAACCTGCCAATCACAGACATCCACACACTACTTCTGATTGGCTGTTCCTTCTCTATCAGCTGCCAATATCGACCGCATAACGTACTATAATTTATATAGTGCTTTTAAAATGGTCATTGTCTCAAAGCAGCTTTACAAATTCAAAAGAAAACGATAAGAAATTAAAATAAAAAAATTACATAAAATTATATACAAATGAAAAGAAATTATATAAGATAAGCAATGTAAATGAAGTTGTTATTTATAAATATTATAAATAAATATTATAGTATTTATTTTTTTATTTAATGAAGTATTAGTATATACCAGTTTCGTTTGTCCATTGTGTTTTTATTTACTTATCTAATTATCCATATAGCTTATTGTTTGACTACATCGACTAAAACTCAAATCGGACAACTCCGTCGCTTTACTTATAAATCTTTATTTACAAAGCTTCCGTTAAGCGGTCGATAGTAGTGCCACTTGATTGGAGGAGAAACAGCCAATCAGCAGTAGTGTGTGGATGTCTGTGATTGCCTGGTTTTGTGGCAGTTTTGTAACACTGGACAATGTTGAGCGAGCGTACAGGCAGAATCGAGAAGTCGCGCGTGCGCGGAGAACATGTTGAGCGAGCAGGGAAGACTTTGCACGCGCAGAATCGAGCTGTTGAGCGCGCAGTGGAGACATTGCACGCGCATAGAGTGCATTGTCTGCTCTCAAAATGTCAAACCACGCGCTCAGAATTGTGGCAGGAATATAACTCCATAGTGTCCTTAAAGGTCCTACACATTATATTTTTCATTAAATGTTAATATGATCTTTAGGGTCCTAATGAAAAGTTTGTATTATACGTTAATTAAAAATTCAAAAGGATTGTGTAAAAAAAACACTACTTTTACCTGGTAAAAACTAGCTCTGTTCTCAGCAACCTGTTTCAGTACATGCTAATTTAAATGCTCATGACCTCTGCTGAGCCCCCCCCCCCCGTTCTGTGGGGCGTGACACGTCGGGTATAGCCACGGAAGTGTAGTCTAGTGCGGGCAATGCTTTGTGGGTAATGCAGTCCAAACTGGAAAACGCTGGAATATAGAGTCTGAGCCTGTTTTCTTAAGTAGCTTTTGGTTTGATTTAAGTACGGAATCTACGCGGAAGTTTGTAATATAGCCTGACAACGCAGAAATTAAAAGAATGGACATGCATCGACCTGTTTGTCTTTCTCATCACTGCATGTGCATGAATTAACGGACTGTTACTCTGCCGCGAGCAACAACAACAAAAGCGGAGAAGCTTACTTAGAGAGATACGGACGCGATGTGTTTACTGATGTGTTTACATGACTTCTTAATCTTCGACAGACATCGTTATAAACCATCTAACGTTACAAAGGTAAGCATAATATAGTTTTCCGACTACGTACACAGTTTGCAACTAGACAATCACCTTAATGCATTGTTTATTATAAACGGGCGATTAGGGATTATATAGAGACGGATGTACATAGAGAAGAAGCCATAACCATGTTCTATGAGAGTATAAGTTAACTTACACTCCGCATTCATCGTGATTATTAGAAAAGGCGATCTGCAAAGAGTCATAGTAAAATAAATCACACTCACCGAGCCTGGTGAAGATGAAGCAGGAACACGAAGCGTTAGTACATATCTGATTTTTAGGAGCAGCTTCCTAGTAAAACCTGCTTTATATTGACCCGCGTTTATAAAGCAGTCTGGTGAGAAATGATTATCGCAAACATGAACGCATTTAGGTAAATCGGCGGGGACTTTAGCTTTAAAAACTAAATTCAGCCACTGCGTCCTCAGTGGCTCAGATACCTAACCCTAGGTAGGTACCCTAGGTCACTAACCCTAGGTAGTGAATGACGACTGCTGTGTTCGCTATTACACCCAACAACTGTACACAACACTCGCTTAGGCGCCATTTTGCTCCAGCGGCGAAAAACAATGGCCGACAGCTTCTTCTCACTCGGGGCGGGTCTTTGCTAAAACACCAGTGTCAATCAACTTGTGTAGGAGCGGCCTCTGTCGGTTTGGCGTCACATCGACAGGCTTTTGCGATTGGCCTGATTTCAGAAGGGGGATGTTATTGTAATAAACGAAAAGAAAACCACTGGGCGGCTCTTTATCATCGTAGAGTGGTTGTGTACGCACTCTCCTAACACACAGTTCAGTCCAAACAGCTTAAAAAAGTGCATGTAGTGCTGTATGACCCCTTTAACCTGGACCCCAGGACACACACACACACACACACACACACCAGTGATACTCGAGCACCATCCTACATTATTATTATTATTATTATTATTGTAAAACTTTTAGTGTTGGCCATTAATCTTTGGCGTCGCCTCAACAACGACGACAATAATAATAATAATAATAATAATAACAATTAAAAATAATATAAATAATACCTTTTTTTATTAAACTTTTCGTAAATGTGACATTTGGCTCAAAGTCGTTTGACATTACACATAAAAACACAAGAGTATCTGACAGCACTGAGCAGCTCCTTCAGTGGCAGGCTGCTGCACCCACGATGTGGCACGGAGAGATTCCACAAGTCTTTCTTACCAACTGCTGTCAGACTGTACAACTTAGACTCTGACCACATACGCACAAGCAAACGCACAAACAAACAAACACACACATCAAATACACCATGGCAGTTATGTGCAATATTATGGCGGAACATTTTAAACTTTATAGTGATGTGCAATATCTCCAGTCATGTGCAATACTATGATGGAACGTGCAATTTTTCTTTCTGTTTTGGGGAACCACCATAACTGGGCAAAGTGCAATTTAAAACATTTAAAACATTTAGAATATTACTGTAAATGCCTGTCATTCACTCTCTGTATGTATACATATATTCATTGAGTACAAACATATTACTTAGTCAACTGTGTTTACTTATTGTCTAAATATATATTTATGTAAATATTTTTTACTACACAGATGTCCATATTTTATAGCCAGATTGTATAGTATAGATTTATACTGTTAGTATTTGTTATTTTATTTTATTTCCCCTATTTTTATCTTATTTTACTTTATTCTGTTGTTTCTTAATTTTTTACTCTGTACTGTCCACTTGCTGCCATGGCAAAACAAATTTCCCATTTGTGGGACTAATAAAGGTTTATCTTATCTTATCTTAAAAACCCCAAAAAATTTGAAGTTGTTTTAAATAATCAAAAAATAAGCAAATAGTAATTAAATTAATTAAATAAGATCAGGGAAACAGAAACTATAAAATAAATATAGACAGAAGGGCTGTTGGTCTCAGCACCGAAATTTATTCTGCAGCCCTTTTAGTCTTTATTTCTTTATTTTCTGAAAACACAAAAGACGCCAATAAATAAACTGCGTGATAAACCAGAAGTTGATACCTGTTGGCATCAGCCACTTCCCTGTGCCCGACCCCGCCGAGATGATGATGATGATGATGATGATGTGGACAGTAATCAGGATTAGGGCCGTGTGCAGTAATCTCCTGTCCAGTGAAGCTCAGGATTTAAATCTCTTCCAGAGAGAACGAGCAATAGGACTTCATCATCCTCATCACCTTCATCATCCTCATCACTGGGTGAGTTTTCTGTGTGCTGATGAATGATTCAAATTTATTTTATTTGTCACATACACAGTCATACACGGTACGATATGCAGTGTATAGTAGTATGTATAGTATAGTGGAATGATGTATAGATCTGAGTGAGTTACTGTAGTTACTGTAAAGCAGAGACGTTAAAGTTGTGTTCAGCTTATACTTATAAGTGTGTAATTATTTTAATGGCTAAATGTTTAAACAATGATTTAATTATTATTTTATTTAAAACTATTAATGAATTTGTAACAATTCCCCCCCAAAATAGTAACATTTAAATAACTGGAAGTTTTTGTAATATGCAAATTTCCCATTGATTCCAATTCAAAGGGCAGTGGGGAACAGAATCCCAGGGTGAAACATTATTCCAGTAAAAATACAAATGTCCTCCCTTCATACGTCTCAATAAAGTAAAGTGCAGTGATGTATGATTTATTATTAATATTATAAATTTTTGTATTATATACGATTCAGCTGTAATCAGACTGGTGTGTATTTACTCATCATGAGCAGGTGAGACGGTGCTGTTAGAGATCTGACTGACGTGAAATAACAGGATGTGAGAAAAGACAAACTTTGGTTTATGGTTTATTTAAAACTCAACATTTCTGCACACAAACGCGCTTCGTATAGAAATGAAGTAAAAACTATCCACACATTTATAACTAAATATCCCAGACGTCTGTCTCCCTCTCTGTTATAAAGTAACACCACTGCGTAATGAACAACGTCACTTTATTAAAATAAACCCTGAGACGAACAGTGTGTTAAAGGCTGTAACGTTATCACAGGAACATGACCACAACATTTTGACAACCAAACACTCCTGTTGTTCCACCAGGGCAAAGAAAATCAGCCTGAGTGAAGTGTGTGTCTGACCCTGACCTTAACCCTGACCCTGACCTGACCCTGACCTGACCCTGACCCTGACCTGACCCTGACCTTAACCCTGACCCTGACCCTGACCTGACCCTGACCTGACCCTGACCCTGACCCTGACCCTGACCTGACCCTGACCTGACCCTGACCCTGACCTGACCCTGACCCTGACCTGACCCTGACCCTGACCTGACCCTGACCTGACCCTGACCCTGACCTGACCCTGACCTTAACCCTGACCCTGACCCTGACCTGACCCTGACCCTGACCTGACCCTGACCCTGACCTGCGCACTCACTCTGATCCAGTTGGGACAGTTTTTAAAATACCAATAAACCATAAAAGCAAAGTTAGTCTTTTCTCACACCCTGTTATTTGAAATCATCTCTAACAGCTTTACGTCATTATGGTCTGCCACGGCGAGAGTCTTATGTAGTCACATGACCCGGGCTCATTATCATATCTGAACGGACCGAGACACAAACCCACAGTAAGAGAAGTCTGGTCTCCGGCCCCGCAGTGTGATGAGATTTATTCATCACATTCACATTCACTCATTAATATGGAGGAAGAATTCAGATCATTTAGAAAGATGAGTTCAGTTTATTCTCAGAGTCCAAACACTGAAACGAATCGAATAGAATAAAATAAAATAAACGAGTCCAGTGTGAGTGTGATGTGGTTCAGTCGGGGTAAACACTATAACTGGAGGATATCTCTGTGTGTTTATTCAGTCATTTATTATGAATTCAGTCTGTTGCTCTCGCGTCAGTGTGTGAAGACGAGTCGGGTTCGAGGGTCAGAGCGACAGATTGGAGATTACGGCTGCAGTTAATCCTCAGTGTCAGGGGCTTATCTGTGTGTTAGAGAGAAATGAGGACAAAATCACAAGCTCACACACAGCATCCAGGTATATAAAACAGTCACGGTGTGTGTGTGTGTGTGTGTGTGTGTGTGTGTTTATAGCTGTATGACACTCCTATGATTAGAGCAGAAGAGGATGATGGGAATGGGGTCGGTGTGTTACAGGTTTAATAACGAGGATTTTAATAAAAAAATGATTTAAATGAAAAACAGAACAGAAGGTTGGATTTGGAGCAACGCTTTAAAACGTTACGATTAAAAGATAGAGATTTAAATCAGAAATAAACATACTGTACCTACTCGTGAATGCAAACTAAATGTAAAAAACAGAAGTCATGAGGACAACTCAGGGGGAGGAGTCTCACTCTTAAAGTTCAGCCCATGAAGCAGGACGTCTCTAAATCGTTAGAGATTAATCAGGACGGAGATCTGGGTTCGGCCAGAACCCTGGGCTCGGATCGGACCGGATCGGACCTGAACGCGGACTGTAGAGTGCGGGATCTGATCAGTACCTGTCACTGACCCGAACCCACAGCTCAGCTACCGGCACTGAATTAAGAATGTAGTAATAAAGTGAGAGAGACCTCTAGTGTTGAGGACGGGAATTGTCCTGCGTGCTCGTTGTTTTAAGATCACTGGTTATGTGAAATTTACTTTTTGATATGTTTTGGACATAAACATGGATCTCTGTTGCATGTGTACACAGACAAAATATAAGACCAAAACACACACACACACACACACACACACACACACACATTCATTGTTGTTCTAAACGTCCTTAAACACACCATACAAATTCTCTACCTGGTATGACATCATTCAAGACAAGATGAAAGGGGAGGAGATAACTTGCATAGCCCCTCCTGAATTCTGATTGGCTAGAAAAGTTACATTTTTCAAAGGGGTTGAGGAGGTTACAGGAGGTCATTTGCATTTAAGACTGCAGACACTGAATTAGATTGTGAGAAAGAGGAGTGAGACGGAAAGAGGAGTGAGACGGAAAGAGAAATTTCCGCCAGAATGCAGGATTTCAGCTGGAACATTAACTCAGACATTTTGGTGATCTTTAAGACTTTCATTAATTTATTAAAAGTGAAGTATAAATTTCACTCTTAAAAAGTTCTGTTCTTTTCTCTCTAGCTGATCAGCCATGCGATTGGTCAGTCTGCACCACCATGTACGGAGGGAGGCGGAGCATGGGTCAGAGCCTGCCCCGGGCCCGCCCCCTCCCTCTCACCACTCCCACAACTTTAATGAAATGAAGAACAAGTTCTTTAATGAGCTCGGACACCTTCCCAGTGAGTGACGTTTAATACTGACATAAACTCTCTTACCGTCACTAATCCCACAAACATCACGTGACTCACCGTCACCACGCCCTCTCATCCCTTTAACCATTAATCATTAAATTAATCCACAGTAAAAGAAAGTTATAAATGTATGTAAAATAAACTTCTCTTTTGTATTTAATATCATTACTGTTTCTCAGACCACAAGATTAAATGTAAGTATTTTCTCTATTTTTTCATTTTCACTTTTCATTTAATTGTATTTCTCCCTGTGTATTCTCTCTCTCTCTCTCTCTCTATCTCTTCATATATATAGACACTGTATATACTGTATATATATCAAAGTATTTGCTCGACCCCTTTCACGTGCATATAAACTTGATTAATATCCAATTCTTAATTTATAGGGTTTAATATGATGTTGGCTCCGCCCCCTTTGCAGCTATGACAGCTTTAACTCTTCTGTGAAGACTTCGTGGACTCACACTCATGTAACTGCACACCAGTGCACTAAGCGCAGACCATAACGACATGAGTGAGTCTGGTGTGGAAGAACTCGACTGTCCTGCACAGAGTCCTGATTATGGGCGGAGACTGTGAGCCACGCCTTCTTGTCCAACATCAGTGTCCAACCTCACAAAAGAATGGTCAAAGATTCCCACAAACACACTCCTACACCTTGTGGAAAGGCTTCACAGAAGAGTTTAAGCTGGTATGGCTGAAAAGGGGGCGGAGCCAACATCATATTAAACATATTAATTATGAATTAAGAATTGGATATTAATCAAGTTTTTATATTCACGTGAAGGAGGTCGAGCAAATACTTACAATGGCAATATAGTGTATCTCTCCCTCTGTGTTTATTAACTCTCCCTCCCCCTCTCTCTCCATCTCTCTCTCTCCCTCTGTCTCTCTCTCCCTCTGTCTCTATCTCTCTCTTTCTCTCCCCCTGTCTTTCTTCCCCTGTCTCTCTCCCTCTCTACCTCTCTCTCCCTCTCCCCCTGTCTCTTCATCTCCCTCTCCCCCTGTCTCTTCATCTCTCTCTCCCTCTGTTTCTCTTCTCCTGTCTCTCTCTCCCCCTGTCTCTTCCCCCGTCTCTCTCTCTCTCTGTATCTCTCTCTCCCTCTTTCTCTCTCCCCGTCTCTTCGTCTCTCTCTCCCCTGTCTCTCTCTACCTCTCTCTTCCTCTCCCCCTGTCTCTTCATCTCTCTCTCCCTCTGTCTCTCTTCTCCTGTCTCTCTTTCTCTCCCCCGTCTCTCTCCCCTGTCTCATATCCCCTGTCTCTCTCTCTCTCTCTCTTTCTTTCCCCCTCTCTCTCCCCCTGTCTCTCTCTCTCCCTCTGTTTCTCTCTTTCTCCCCCTGTCTCTCTCCCCCTGTCTCTCTCCCCCTGTCTCTCCTCCCCTGTCTGTCTCTCCCCCTGTCTCTCTCCCTCTTTCTCTCTCCCCATCTCTTCGTCTCTCTCTCCCCCTGTCTCTTCGTCTCTCTCTCTCTCCCCTGTCTCTCTCTCTCTCCCCCCCTGTCTCTCTCCCCCGTCTCTCTCTCTCTGTCTGTCTCTCTCTCTTTCTCCCTCTGTCTCTCTTTTTCTCCCCCTGTCTCTCTCCCCCTGTCTCTCCTCCCCTGTCTCTCTCTCCCTCTGTCTCTCTCTCTCTCCCCCCTCTCTCTCCCCCTGTCTCTCTCCCTCTCTCTCTCTCTCCATCTCTCTCTCTCCCTCTGTCTCTATCTCTCTCTTTCTCTCCCCCTGTCTTTCTTCCCCTGTCTCTCCCTCTCTCTACCTCTCTCCCTCTCCCCCTGTCTCTTCATCTCCCTCTCCCCCTGTCTCTTCATCTCTCTCTCCCTCTGTTTCTCTTCTCCTGTCTCTCTCTCTCCCCCTGTCTCTCCCCCTGTCTCTTCCCCTGTCTCTCTCTCTCTGTATCTCTCTCTCCCTCTTTCTCTCTCCCCGTCTCTTCGTCTCTCTCTCCCCTGTCTCTCTCTACCTCTCTCTCCCTCTCCCCCTGTCTCTTCATCTCTCTCTCCCTCTGTCTCTCTTCCCCTGTCTCTCTTTCTCTCCCCTGTCTCTCTCCCCTGTCTCATATCCCCTGTCTCTCTCTCTCTCTCTTTCTTTCCCCCTCTCTCTCCCCCTGTCTCTCTCTCTCCCTCTGTTTCTCTCTTTCTCCTGTCTCTCTCTCCCCTCTCTCCCCCTGTCTCTCTCCCTCTTTCTCTCTCCCCATCTCTCCGTCTCTCTCTCCCTCTGTCTCTCTCTCTTTCTCCCCCTGTCTCTCTCCCCCTGTCTCTCCTCCCCTGTCTCTCTCTCCCTCTGTCTCTCTCTCTCTCCCCCTCTCTCTCCCCCTGTCTCTCTCCCTCTCTCTCTCTCTCCATCTCTCTCTCTCCCTCTGTCTCTATCTCTCTCTTTCTCTCCCCCTGTCTTTCTTCCCCTGTCTCTCCCTCTTTCTACCTCTCTCCCTCTCCCCCTGTCTCTTCATCTCCCTCTCCCCCTGTCTCTTCATCTCTCTCTCCCTCTGTTTCTCTTCTCCTGTCTCTCTCTCTCCCCCTGTCTCTTCCCCTGTCTCTCTCTCTCTGTATCTCTCTCTCCCTCTTTCTCTCTCCCCGTCTCTTCGTCTCTCTCTCCCCTGTCTCTCTCTACCTCTCTCTCCCTCTCCCCCTGTCTCTTCATCTCTCTCTCCCTCTGTCTCTCTTCCCCTGTCTCTCTTTCTCTCCCCTGTCTCTCTCCCCTGTCTCATATCCCCTGTCTCTCTCTCTCTCTCTTTCTTTCCCCCTCTCTCTCCCCCTGTCTCTCTCTCCCTCTGTTTCTCTCTTTCTCCTGTCTCTCTCTCCCTCTGTCTCTCTCCCCCCCCTCTCTTCCCCTGTCTCTCTCCCTCTTTCTCTCTCCCCATCTCTCCATCTCTCTCTCCCCCTGTCTCTTCGTCTCTCTCTCCCTCTCCCCCGTCTCTCTCTCTCTCCCCCCTGTCTCTCTCCCCCTGTCTCTCTCTCCCCTGTCTCTCTCTCTCTCCCCTGTCTCTCTCTCTCTCCCCCTGTCTCTCTCTCTCTCTCTGTTTCTCTCTCTCCCCTGTCTCTCTCTCTCCCCCCTGTCTCTCTCCCCTGTCTCTCTCTCTCTGTCTCTCTCTCCCCCTGTCTCTCTCTTTCTCCCTCTGTCTCTCTCTCTCTCTCTCCCTGTCTTTCTCCCTCTGTCTCTCTCTCTCTCCCCCCCTGTCTCTCTCTCTCTCAGTGCCCATGTGGGCAGTAGGTGCCATGGTGGTGGTGGTTCTCGCCCTCGTCGCCTGCTGTGCTTTCTGTTTGTATAAAAAGTGTTTAGGAGAAAAGAAAAAAGCGAAGAAAGTGAGAGAGAGGAAGGGTGTGCGGCGTGTGATGAAAAAGGAGAAAGAAGGAGAAGAGGAAAAGGCAAATAAACACTGTACATTTTAGAATAAACTTTGAGTGTAGCTTTTTCAGATTTGCAGAAAGTGATTCTGTTCAGTAATGTAACCGTCTGGACCCGTGATCCTCTCAGGAGGAGGTGAAGCAGGAAGAAGACAAGGAGAAGGAGTTCTTTGGAAAACTAGAATACACACTGGATTATAACTTCACTGAGAATCAGGTGTGTGTGTGATGTGTGTGTGTGATAAAACCAAATCCCACTACAGTACTGAAACTGGAGACTCATTATATATAAATATAAGAACAGTATTGTTGAGTGAATCGAATTGATGGCTTTTTTTCAGAACCGTCTGTTTTTTCAACATTTGTTTTCAGCTGATAGTCGGAGTGCTTCAGGCCCAGGACCTTCCTGCGATGGACATCGGCGGGACCTCGGACCCCTACGTTAAAGTCTACATGCTTCCTGACAAGAAGAAGAAATTTGAGACTAAAGTTCAGAGAAAGAACCTCTGTCCTGTTTTTAACGAAACCTTTATCTTTAAGGTGCGTCTCAGCGGCAGATCTTTTAGACTCTTAGGCTCCTGTAACTTTTATTCCACACTAAATATAAAACATACTTTGATTTTGTTCATGCATTTGACTGATTTCATTAATAAACATGCACCGCTGTGTTTTTCCTCTCGTCCTCAGACGCCCTTCAACGATTTGGCCGGACAGACGCTCGTGCTCCAGGTGTTCGACTTCGATCGTTTTGGGAAACACGACGTGATCGGGGAGATTAAAATCCCCATGAACAGCGTGGATCTGGGCCAGCCGATCCACGAGTGGAAAGACCTGGTGGGAGGAGAGAAAGAAGAGGTGAAACATATACACCAGATTTAAACTTCTGACAACTTTAAAATATTCTTTAATCATCTAATCATGTTTTAAATTCAACACACAGTGTGAAAAAGTGCCTACAGGTTAGAGAGTCTTAATGAGAATAAAACTGTCTGATTTCTTTATGTTTGGTTTTGACTCATTTTAAAAGACGGTTCAGCCTCAGGCTTCATGTCGTCGCTCTGTAAACCTTCAGCTTCATGTTCTATTATTTTAATGCCTCTGGCAGATTATTTCTCTCCTAAAATCAAGGTGTGTTTCATCAGGATGGAAGAGAAACATGAAAGGAACTCGGGTGAAGAAAATAAATATCAAAGTCTTTAGTATCAGGACAACATTCCTACAAATACAGACAACAATGTGTTTCAGACACATCTGTGTGTGTGTGTGTGTGTGTGTATAGAAATTACAACTAAACACATACAAGGATAAATGCATGTGATTGGAAACTAATAGACAAAGTATGTAAAGGATTGGAAACAATAAAAGTAGATTAAGGCCGAACTGACGGCTGAGAGATTAAAGTTTAATGTAAAAAAAACGTCATCATTTATAATAACACGGAGTGAAATCCATTTCTTCAGGTTTTTTTATAAGGTTTGTTTCATGCTGTTGTTGTAGAAATGTGTTTCATGCTGTTGTGTAGAAATGTGTGTGTGTGTGTGTGTGTGTGTGTGTGTGTGTGTGTGTGTGTGTGTGTGTGTTCTGCAGCAGGAGAAACTGGGTGATATCTGTATTTCTCTGCGGTATGTGCCAACCTCTGGGAAACTCACTGTGTGTGTGATGGAGGCCAAGAACCTGAAGAAGATGGACGTGGGTGGTTTATCAGGTCAGAGATCATCACTAGTTTGTCTTCTTCGTTATTGTTGAACCTGATTCTAATATATTTAATTATAAATATGAAGTGTGACGAGATTAACTTCCTCCCTCAGACCCGTTTGTGAAGGTGGTTCTTCAGCACAACGGTAAACGTCTGAAGAAGAAGAAGACGACGGTTAAACAGAACACACTGAACCCTTACTTTAACGAGAGCTTCAGCTTCGAGATTCCCTTCGCTCAGATTCAGGTAAAGGACGAGAGACAGAAACCATGCTATTTTTATTCGAATTTTTTCATCTAAAGCCGCTGCTTCAGCTCTGGACTCACTGACGCGTCACATAAACAGTTTATTAACATAAATAGGATCAGAAATCTTATTATTAATGAACACATGGCAGTGCTTTAATCTTCACACAAGAGATTCTACTCCCTACATAGTGCACTAGCTTTTCATTTAACACTATTTAAAACTCGACCCCAAAACCCTCACGTTAACGGAGCTGATGTTCTAAAGTGTAATAAGTGTAAATATAAAGTAAATCTGGTGAGTTTCTCAGGACTGTCCACCTCCTCCATGGTTTATTCTCATTACCTTTTGGCTACACAGTACCGCTAATTAACTTTCGCTCGCTAACTTGCCTGCTCCAGCAGACACGGCTAGTTAGTTCCTCCACGTGCGGAAGGATTAAATAAAGGAACAAATCATAACCTGTTGATAATAAATGTTGTTTGTGGAACTGTTGTTTGAAAGTGATATCACACTCGAGGTCATACTGTTGTACTGATTATTACTGGTGCTGATATTCAGTACAACAGCATGACCTCGAGTGTGATATTTGCTGCATTAATTATATCTCAGTACGATGATACACTCTGTCTCCAGATCCATGTGTGAAACCTACATGAGGACACACTGTTTATAGTTATAATATTAGGCAGACACTCTTATCCAGGGCAACTTTTTTTGTATCCAGTTATAGAGTTGAGGGTTAAGGGCCTCGCTCAAGGGCCCAATAGGGGTCACTTTGTGGTGATGGGGTTTGAACCTGGGACCTTTTGATAAGTCATCCACTGAGCTGCACCAGTGTAATCTGGTTAAATCCATTTCTGTTGTAATACTGTACAGTTTGAAGCAGGCCAAGGGGATGAATACTTTCTCACGTGTGTGTGTGTCCCTGCAGAAGGTGCAGATTCTGATCACAGTGTATGATTACGATAAACTGGGCAGTAACGATGCAATCGGAAAGTGCTGGATCGGATACGGAGCGAGTGGCGTCGGACTGCGGCAGTGGTCAGAAATGCTCGCCAACCCGAGACGCCCCATCGCCCAGTGGCACACCCTGCAGCCCGAGGAGGAAGTGGACGCTGCGCTGAAGGCACCGATACGCTAATCACACACACACACACACAGCATGTAGTCATTAAATGTTCAATGTTGTGTTAATATTTTGTTTCTCTGTACAGTGAAGCCCAACGTACACACACAGTCTTTTGATGATGTAATTAGAGCACATTCATACCAATGTGTGTGTGTGTGTGTGTCAGTGATGTAATTTTGCTGCAGTTTCATTTACGTTTGTTGGTTTTTTGTTTTATGTTAAAGTATTGTAGCGTTTTACGCCGGAAAGGATGTTGGAGAGACGAGTGAGCTTACTTGCTGCCCAATGCAATGGCTGGGAGTACTTTATTTTACGCACAGCACTGGTATAGCATGAGCAGCACATTCACATGAGAACCACATCCAATTTAGCCTAAGCATAAACCGGAGCACATTTAACACGTCACACACACCTCCATTCACAAACAGGGCCGAAGCCACTACCCCAAACACCCTTCCCCAACATGGTGAACACACAGAAACCCCCGCAAAGCATGCCACACTGCCCCCACCCGAGCTGTGACCGTCCCCGGTCACCATGACGAACTCCGTTTTGGAGGCAGTCGGCGCTGGTGTTGGGAACGCCGGAGTCCTTTGGCGGGGGAGGGATGAGCGCAAACATTGTCCTGAGGCGGTCCGGCCTCCACAGAGTACGATGTTTCATCCGCGTGGGGCTGGTAAGGCGCAAGACGGTCCTGGTGGAGCACAACTCGTACCCGCCCAGCCAACCGCACCTGGTAGATGACATCGGAGAGCTGGGCAATTACCATACAGGGACCCACCCAGTGGGACATAAGCTTGGCCAAGAGCCCTCTCTTCCTTCCGGGGGAACACACCCATACCTGCTCTCCAGTAGCAAAATCTCGCCCCCGGCTGTGAGTATCCATGGCCATACGCTCCATAGGTGTCCCCACCTGAAAGTCCTGCAGCGGTGCCCGCGAGCGCTGGGTGGGGCCCTGCTCCTGCTTGGCGATGAGCGGATCACAGTCCAGCTGAGACACCTGCAAAGCAACTCTGGGTGACGCTCTGGGTGGTGCAGTAACTTGGCTGCACGCTGGCTCGGACAGCTGATCACCGCTGGAGAGCCTGGAGGACTGCACGGGGTGAATGTTCGGAGTCGAGGGTTTTACATCGCCACGGCGCTCCACTCGCTCGCAGTACCGACCACGTGCTTTGCTGCCCGGCTGTGGTTTGGTTCTTAGCAACCTGGCTACCCCGAAGTTACCATGCAGAGTTCCGTTAGCCAAATTCAGCACCGCACCCAATCTCTCCAAAATGTCCAACCCCAAAATGCAGTCCTCCTCGACATTCCCCACAAAGAACTCGTGTGAATAAGTTTGCTTACTCAGTTGGAGGAGCAAAAACAGTTGTGGGAGGTCGCTTCCCCTTAGCGCCCCCCAGCGCTAGTTTAGTGGCTGTTGGAGTACGCTGTCCCTCAGGCCTGAGGACGTTGCAACAGTAGTCTCGAGGTCCCATGCCTCGGCATCGCCGCGAAACCTCTGAGACTTGCTCGTTGCCTAGCCACGATGGGTAGCCCTGTGCCCGGCTAGGTTCACCTACCTCGGCTCTTTCGCCGTGATGTTCTGCCATTATGGGCTCAGCGCACCTGGCCTTGCAAAGTCGCCGGCTAGCTCTACTTGGCCGAGGAATGCGTGGGGTTCAACGGCGCCGTTGTAGGAAGGAAGGCGTAGCTGCAGGTCGCTTTGCCGGCTGACCTTGCACGGAGCTGTAGCTTGCTCCGGGGCTTACACAGCGTCAACGAGATCCAGTGCCGGGATCTTCATCTCACCACTCCACTTTGGTCGCCATGGTTGGCTCGCGCTAGCTCCGTCAGGTAAGAGCTTTTTCTTCCTGAGTAGTCGCTCCGCTACTCTGCGGCCTGCTTGGATTTTCCATAGGTCCTCCGTAGTGCGCTCCAACTCGTTACTCCCCATCCCACTTCTGACACCAATGTAGCGTTTTACTGCCGGAAAGGATGTTGGAGAGACAAGTGAGCTTACTTGCTGCCCAATGCAATGGCTGGGAGTATTTTATTTTACACACAGCATGTATAGCTTGAGCAGCACATTCACACGAGAACCACATCCAATTTAGCCTAAGCATAAACCGGAGCACGTTCAACACGTCACACACACCTCCACACACAAACAGGGCCGAAGCCACTACCCCAAACACCCTTCCCCAACATGGTAAACACATAGAAACCCCCGCAAGGCATGCCAGTCGTCAGCCGCCGCCCCGCCCACTCCACAGTATGGATAAACACTATAGCTGAAGTAAGAGAGTAAATGGTAAATACCAGAACACACTGGGAGAATGACACACACCAGTCATAGCTGTCACTCACACCCGTCACACACACCTGTCACACCTGTCACACACACCTGTCACACCTGTCATCTTCGTTCATGGATTTTTAAAAATAATCATCACAAATATGTCACCAGCGTGTCAGTGTGGGTCATTGTGGAGTTTTTACTCCCGGTTAGTGTAATTATTAATCACTGTTTGTGTGTTTATTGTTTGTTTATTTATTTATATGGAATGTTTAAAAATTATATAAAATACAAACTCAACTCAACTCAACTCATCTTTATTTGTATAGCACTTTAACAACATGAATGCCCCAAAGTGCTTCACATAAATAATAAAATAACATTGTAATCTAATAAAATAATGAATAATAATAATAATAATAATAATAATAATAATAAAAATAATAATAATAAAATAAATAAAAATAAAATAATACAAAAATAAAAGATTATTTGTAATAAATTGTAAAACAATATGTAAAAACAACATGTCATGTTGGTTTAAATGCCAGGGAAAACATGTGAGTTTTAAGATGGGACTTAAACACCCTCAATGATGTGGCCTCACGAATGGTCAATGGTAAATCATTCCATAATTTGGGAGCCGCCACAGAGAACGCCCGATCGCCCCTGAGCTTGCATTTAGTCTTGGGTACCATTAGCAAACGTTTATCTGATGATCTGAGAGACCGGGGTGGGGCATAGGGCTGGAGCAGTTCTGAGAGGTAGGGAGGGGCAAGGCCATGTAAACATTTAAACGTAACCAAGAGAATTTTAAAATTAATTCGGTACTGTACCGGGAGCCAATGAAGAGAAGCCAGAACTGGAGAGATATGTTCTCTTTTACGCATAGACGTTAATAGTCGAGCAGCAGAGTTTTGGATCAGCTGTAGCCGATGTAATGCTGTCTGAGAAACCCCAAAATACAGAGCATTACAATAATCAATGCGAGTGGTGATGAAGGCATGGATGGCTATTTCGAACAGCCTAAAGGACAAAACAGGTTTAAGTTTTAACTCCTACATCCTTGTTTCTTTATTTATTTCCTTAAAAGTTAATCAGTGTATAGAGGGTACGACCTCGATAAGAACCAACACTGAACCTTGAGGGACACCAGTGGAGAGTCTGCGTGGTGAGAAGCAGACCACCTTAACATCTGGGAGTACTGCTGAGACTTGTGAGGATGGACAGGAGAGTCAACGTGCTGAAGAAAGCCAGGAAAGAAGATGAGATCTTATGGGATTAAGGAGGGGATGTAGGATATTAGGATAAGATCATCCAAGTGTCTGGGGTGAATCCAGTTTAGCAGGCATCTCATCAGATGAGAACCCTGAGAGCAGTGAGACAGGATAAGGATCAAGTTCTCAACAAAGAATCATCAGGTTCCTTCAGCTGATCTCACACTCAGCATAAAGTCTCAGGCCTGGAAGTTAAAAGGTAAAGTCAGAGTTTATTCTGTGATCGGTCAGAGATTAATAAGATTCTTCACTGATCTTTATCGTATTTGTTTAATCTTTAAGTTTTTTGTCCAGTCTAATCATATTTTATCAATCATTAGATCACATTTCAGACACCTTGATCAGAAACACTGCTGATGAATTTTACTGCGTCCTAGTTCCACAAGGGCGGCACTGTGGCGTAGTGGTTAGTGCTGTCGCCTTGTACCTCTCGGAGTTTACATGTTCTCTCCGTGCTTGTGGGATTTCCTCCGGGTTCTCCGGTTTTCCAAAAACATTTCCAAATGGAGATTAGGATACAGTGGAACCTTGGATTGCGAGTAACACGATTTGTAAACATTCCTCAAGATGAGCAAAAATATTTCATAAATTTGACTTGGAAAACGAACAAGTCTTGGTTTACAAATACCGAGTATCATGTACCATGCATGCACTTCTTGTTTTGATGTCGAGCATCACGTGATCACAACTGAGGCAATGGTTTTTCTCTTTCTCGTGTCCCGGAATTGTAGGTAATTGTCTCCCCTGCTGGGTCATATTTTATATTGTGTGTATGTGTGTGAAAGTCATCTTTTCACGTTGTTATATTATATTGTTTATTATAACATTTACATTTACATTTAGACATTTGGCAGATGCTCTTATCCAGAGCGACTTACAAAAAGTGCTTTAAAGTTTCCATCATTGGATACATACTTACACTGGGTTAACTAGGTTAATAAGTGCCATAAATCCAACACAATTGGGAAGAGGGTTTTTTTTTTGGAGGGGGTTAGTCCAAGTACTAGAGAAACAGATGCGTCTTGAGTCGTCGTTTAAATATAGTCAAAGTCTCTGCTGTATGTGCGTGTGTAAAGTCTCATTAGAGAGGTTAAAGATCCATTTTCTCTCTCTGTCAGCCTGCACTGATTCTGTTATATGTGTGCGCATGTAAAAGGTTCCATTGTAATTGGTGTTCCCAATTTTCCCGGTGTGTGTGTGTGTGTGTGTGTGGCACCCTGTCCAGGACGTACCCTGCCTTGTGCCCTAAGTCTCCTAGGATAGGCTCCACCCTCCCTGACCCTGAATACAGGATAAAGTGGCGTAGACAGTCAGTAAGTAGTTCCACATGGTCACCAGTAGAGGTCATGAGTGTTTAAACAAACAAACGAACTACGAGATCAGATCTTAAAACTAAAAATGAAAGCAAAATAAAAAAACAAAAAAATGTACTGTAGGAACCTGTTCCTCTGGTAACGGATCACACACACAGTTTCCACTGACAGAGGATAATCTTTTTAATGTTACAATAATGAGCTGATGAGATTAATGGATGTGTGTGTGTGTGTGTGTGTGTGTGTGTGTGTGTGTGTGTGTGTGTGTGTGAGAAAGAGAGAGACCTCCTGGAGCAGGTCAGGACAGGTCGCTGCATTGGGAGGTTCTGCCTGAGGTTTCCAAACATCTCAAGAATGAAACATGTTTAAACATGGTTCGAAATGACAAAGCTGAGTGACGAGGGACTGATGAGTGAAACCAACTCTGTGTATGTGTGTGTGTGTGTGTGTGTGTGTGTGTGTATTTAAAATTTTCTTTTCATTTTTGTGAAGCTGCTTTGAGACAATGAGCACTGTTAAAAGCGCTATATAAATAAAATTGAATTGAATTGTGTGTGTGTGTGTGTGTGCGTGTGGTATTATCACACATCACACAGTAAAGAAGCAGAGAATCCACAGATTGATTAGAGAACGTCTTTATTATCGGGACAGACGAGTGTGCAGACGGAGCGAGGGAAGAGGAAGAGGCTTCTCGCTTTTCTTTTCTTCTCTATTTTCATTTCTATTTTCTTTGTTCATTCATTTTCTAACTTCTGCTTTTGTAAGAACAAAACTGTTTATTTCCAGCGACCTCCAACTTTTCCCTTCCCATGAACCTTTTTGCTGTAAAAGAAAAAAAAACAAAAACAGGAAGGCAGATAAGTGTTACACAACAGAGAGAGGGAAACAGGGATGTGAATCTGACGGACGTGTCGTCTGTTCATTCTCTCGGACATGAATGTGACTTACAACTTCTGGGCGTGTGAGATCCTGTTCAGCAGAACCACAATCTGGAAGAGACAAAAAAGAGGAGCTGAAGATCTATTCAGGCTTACACACACACACAAACACACACACACACACAGAGTGTGTGAGAGAGCACCTCACCTCGTACTTCTGCTTCTTCATCTGATCCATGAAGTCGAACTTTTCTGACTCCAGCTGATAAATCCACTCCCACATCTCCTGAGCTCGCTGCCTGTTTCACCACACACACACACACGCACACACACACACACGACATATGAAAGGCTGCAGAACGTACAAGTTTATCTGGAGATGTGCGGTCACTCACTACTCCAGAGTAATCGTTAACGTTAACAAGCGATGGTGTTACACACTGCTGTTCAGTCTTTAACTTCAACCTTCCACTGATTTGTCTTCAGATAACTCCATGACATCATCATGATGTAGTGTGTTAAAATGCCTACAAGACGCAGAGCAATGCTAAGAGAGAGCATGTTGAGAAGAAAGAGTGTGTGGAAGTGCCTGATAAACCAGAACGAGGAGTTTAAAACGAGACAAGATCAGGGAAGGAGCCGTTAGACGAATTTTAATGAAGGTTGGTCTGGAACAGCCGACGGTAATGTAACCTAATAGACCCAAAACACCACGTCCTTGTGCCCAGAACGACTTCAGGCCTGTTGCTTTGACATCGCAAATTAAGAAGGTGTTTGAGAGACTGATCCTGGATACACTTCATCCCCTGGTGAAGTCCTCTCTGGACCCTCTTCAGTTTGCCTATCAGCTGTTCATGGGAGTCGATGATGCCATAATACACCTTGACAAGCCTAGGACCACCATAAGGATGATGTTCTTTGACTTCTCCAGTGCCTTCAACACCATCCAACCGGCTGTACTGGGGGAGAAACTAATGAACATAAAAATTGACTCCCGCTTGGTTTCGTAGATCATGGACTATCTGACCTGCCGTCCCCAGTATGTCCGACTACAGAACTGTGTGTCCGAGACTTTGATCTGCAGCACTGGAGCTCCCCAGGGGACTGTACTGTCTCCGTTTCTTTTCACCCTATATACATCTGACTTTAGATATAACTTAGAGTCATGCCACCTGCAGAAGTTCTCTGACGGCTCTGTGGTTGTTGGGTGGATAAAGGAGGGTGACACCTCGGAGTACCAGTCTGCAGTGGATGACTTCGTTTCCTGGTGTGAGAGCAATCACCTACAACTGAACATCAGGAAAACAAAGGAGATGGTTGGAGAAGCAAGACCCCTGTGATTCCTATATCTGTAAAGGGGAAGATAGTGGACATGGTCTCTGAATACAAATATTTGGGAGTCCATCTGGACAACAAACTTGACTGGTCACTCAACACAACGGCACTCTACAAGAAAGGACAGAGTCGGTTGTAATTTCTTTGAAGGCTCAAGTCTTTTAACGTCTGTAACACCATTCTGCGGATGTTCTATGAAACCGTTGTGGCAAGTGTAATTTTTTACGCTGTGGTCTGTTGGGGTGGTAACATTAAGGTGTCTAATAAGAACAAACTGGACAAGTCAATTAAAAAGGCCGGATCGGTGCTAGGCATGGAGCTTGACTCTGTGGATGTAGTAGCAAAGAGGAGGATTCTATCCAAAGTACAATCCATTTTGAACAATCCTTCTCACCCGCTACACAGTGTCTTCGCTGAACAGAGGAGCAGTTTCAGCCAGAGACTGGTTACTATCAAGTGTTCCACAGAGCGCCACAGAAGATCCTTTCTCACAACGGCCAGAAAAGTTTACAACTCTTCCCTGTAACTCATACACACATGTATGTGGATTTTCCACTAACTGTTACACAACAGGACATTATCACTTACCATATTAATAATATAATAACTGCAATACTATTTCCCAATAAAATATGTAATACAAGATTACATATAATAATACAATATTACATACATATACTAGATTACTGTGCAATACTTGCAAGTGGTCTTGAGTTATATTCTGATGGTACTTACTGTTTTAGGAACTTTTTTTTTAAAGATTATTATTATTATTTATTACCTTTTCTTAGTTAACAACTGTGAGCACCTGTAACCGAGCATAAGCAATGTCCCTCTGGGATTAAAGAAGTTATTTGAATCTTGAATCTGAATCTAACCTCAACACATGTGGACCTGGTTAGATCCCTCTCCAAAACACACCAGGTTTACACCAGGTTTAAATCACACCAAGGTAACACCATGACTTCACACACATGTTAACTGAGCAGCCGGAACAATTCCAGGTCCTGCTCCAAGCTCACGAGGGTCAGAGGAGGTTCCAGTGGGAGCTGCGACGCCCACATCAGACCGACCACAATGGAGCCGCAGGGTGAATCTGAAGACAGGAGTTGACCTCAGGGAGGTGATCCTGCAGTGGGTGGGGTGTTTCCATCGCAATGACACTCTAAGGTCATCCAAGTGTGTTTAACTGTGTGTGTTACTATGTGTGTAACTGTGTGTGTTACTGTGTGTGTAACTGTGTGTAACTGTGTGTGTTACTGTGTGTGTTACGGGGTGTGTAACTGTGTGTGTTACTGTGTGTGTTACGGGGTGTGTAACTGTGTGTGTTACTATGTGTGTTACTGGGTGTGTTACTGTGTCTGTAACTGTGTGTGTTACTGTGTCTGTAACTGTGTGTGTTACTGTGTCTGTAACTGTGTGTGTTACTGTGTGTGTTACTGGGTGTGTTACTATGTGTGTTACTGTGTGTGTTACTGTGTGTGTTACTGTGTCTGTAACTGTGTGTGTTACTGGGTGTGTAACTGTGTGTGTTACTATGTGTGTTACTATGTGTGTTACTGTGTGTGTTACTGTATACATTGTGTGACTGTGACCATACCTAACTGCCATCTCTCCTCTTCTTCTCTCCCCCACCCCTCTTTCTTTTTCCTCTCTCCTCCTGTCTCCCCCTTTCACTCTTTCTCTCTCTCTCTGTCGAGCTACACATGTCGTTCCTGAGCTGCCAGTGATCCAGACTCCCTCTGCCCTCCGGACCTGTCTGACCCATCCTGGTGCCCCGCTTCTGGCTGAAGATCTCGTCACATGGATGCCCCGTGTGTCTCTCTGGGATGCGTCTGGTGTCTGGGGATGATTCTCTCTACCTAGAAAATGGTTCTGGCCTTGACTGGTGTTGGCAACTGTTTCTCTGGGGACTTGACAGTTCGATAGTTCATGACTGGAACTTCTTACAAGTCTACCTGGGTCTTCAATAACTACCTGGACTCCATATTAACATCAATTAACATCAGCTATTATAGCTGAACTGCCTCCCACCCTACACACTGTATAAATGCAGATCATTTACTGCTTTCTGTTTCACCCAGATGAGGATGGGTTCCCTGTTGAGTCTGGTTCCTCTCAAGGTTTCTTCCTATTACCATCTCAGGGAGTTTTTCCTTGCCACTGTCGCCCTCGGCTTGCTCACCAGGGACAAACTGACCATTCTGATTCATACAAATTCACATTTCATACAAACCTAAATAATTCTTTTGACTGTGTAAAGCTGCTTTGCGGCAATGAAAATTGCTAAAAGCGCTATACAAATAAAATTGAATTGAATTGAATTGAATTACTGTGTGTGTAACTGGGTGTGTAACTGTGTGTGTTACTGGGTGTGTAACTGTGTGTGTTACTGTGTGTGTTACTAGGTGTGTAACTGTGTGTGTAACTGTGTTACTGTGTGTGTAACTGTGTTACTGTGTGTGTAACTGTGTGTGTAACTGTGTGTGTTACTGTGTGTGTTACTATGTGTGTAACTGTGTGTGTAACTGTGTGTGTTACTGTGTGTGTTACTGTGTGTGTAATTGTGTGTGTAACTGTGTGTGTTACTGTATGTGTTACTGGGTGTGTTACTGGGTGTGTAACTGTGTTAGTAACTGTGTCAGTAACTGTGTGTGTTACTGGGTGTGTAACTGTGTATGTTACTGTGTGTGTTACCATGTGTGTAACTGTGTGTGTTACTGTGTGTGTTACTGTGTGTGTAACTGTGTTACTGTGTGTGTAACTGTGTGTGTTACTGTGTGTGTAACTGTGTGTGTTACTGTGTGTGTAACTGTGTTACTGTATGTGTAACTGTGTGTGTAACTGTGTGTGTAACTGTGTTACTGGGTGTGTAACTGTGTCAGTAACTGTGTGTGTTACTGGGTGTGTAACTGTGTGTGTAACTGTGTTACTGTGTGTGTTACTGTGTGTGTTACTGTGTGTAACTGTGTTACTGTGTGTAACTGTGTTACTGTGTGTGTAACTGTGTTACTGTATGTGTAACTGTGTGTGTTACTGTGTGTGTAACTGTGTGTGTTACTGTGTGTGTAACTGTGTGTGTAACTGTGTGTGTAACTGTGTGTTACTGTGTGTGTAACTGTGTTACTGTGTGTGTAACTGTGTGTGTAACTGTGTGTGTTACTGTGTGTGTTACTATGTGTGTAACTGTGTGTGTAACTGTGTGTGTTACTGTGTGTGTTACTGTGTGTGTAATTGTGTGTGTTACTGTGTGTGTAATTGTGTGTGTAACTGTGTGTGTTACTGTATGTGTTACTGGGTGTGTTACTGGGTGTGTAACTGTGTTAGTAACTGTGTCAGTAACTGTGTGTGTTACTGGGTGTGTAACTGTGTAT